>NC_092291.1:10262826-10460326 GCF_036320965.1 Panulirus ornatus
GGGGGCCAGGTGAGGATATTCCAAAAAAGGCCCAGTCCTCTGTTCTTAACGCTACCTCGCTAACGCGGGAAATGGCGAATAGTTTAAAAGAAAAGAAAGAAAGATATATATATATTATTTTATTTATTATACTCTAAAAATGTGTAAACAAAATGAAAACATAAAATTGTGTATACCCAATAAGTACATATATGTAATGTGAAATCATAGCTTGAAAAAAGTCATAAATTGTTTTACGTGATTAGGTGTTTTCAAAATGCAATCAATCCTGAGCAAATTCCGTACTCATCACATACTTTAATAATAAGGCGCATACATAGCTGTTTCCCGTGTCCACCCAACACTGTCCTAAATCAACAAAGAGTAAAGTACAGTATACTAGCTTTGTATTTTCTTTAATAATGATTAACACATATATTCTATAAGGAAAAAAAAGTTTTTGATTTTTTTTGTGTACATGAGGATGAGCCATGGAAGCAATACTACTGCCCTGTTGTTTAAGGGTCAATATCTAGGATCTGTTGGGAAGTCTTTAATCAATAAGAGCCTACCTTTGCTTAATCTTGAAAGTGCCCCCTTTGTACGATGCCCTAGAGTATTGTGCTTCTTATTTTGCTGCTTGAGGGCAGATGGTCGATGTGGTTGTGATAAAGCCATTCCTCTGGAAAAGAACTTTATGTTAGTCCTATACCATTATCAACTGAAAGTGTTTATCAGCTAATAGAGACACATGCTATTGTACACATATTTTGATGAAAGTAGTACAATTAGATTCCTTACACTCCCTAAAGTTGATAAAGAATGTGGGATACAAGGTGTAGCACCCTTTATTCTAAAAATTGAAAGTACTCTCAAAGTGGAAAGGGTTAGACGACATTATAAAATGAACCATCCTGCAGATGGCTAAGATTATACATTCACCAGACATTTGATTTGATTTTATAAAGCTTTATTCAGTTTTTGAATACATGTATAAAAAAGATCAGGTCGCAATACAATAAGCAAACGCCGTTAGAATCTAGAAATGCCAAGTTTCTTTAACTACTAATGCATTCCGCAGAATGCCACAATGCATTACTACTTTTGAGATCTGTCCTACTAATGGTCATATTTCTAAATCATTTGGTATTCTACTTCATTTCTTTATCATCTAACCTCACATTTTCCATCTCCCTCATAACCCAACCACTAATGAGGTATTTAGTGTAAAAAACTTGCTTTGAGTGAAAAAGGTAAATCCAGACTCTTCAATTACTCTTAACAGTGGCAACCATGATTTCACAAGAGTGGGACACAGATTGCAATCCTCAAAAAAGTACCTCTGCCAACAGATAACTCATCATGTGTCTGTTCATTTTATCATTTAATGGTGCTGTATTTCAAGGCTTTACATACCATGACAACATCCACTAAATACTGTTAACAATGGTCATATTACAAAGAAGACATTTTAAGGAACCAGTAATCATAACATATAATTACAACGTACAAGACTGATATTTTTGTGGATTACATGAATTCCTAACACATTTCAACAACTTTTCATTTCTTTAACCCCATATTTTCCCTTTACACATAATGCAAATAAGAGTCCCTCCCTCTAAATCATTTACACTGATTATAAGAAATCAACTGTTGTGCGTTTCATGCACATGTATTAATTATTTCTGTGGTGCCCATCATCTGGAACTTTACCATTTCTTTAACCAAAAGACAAAACTGTAAGGTTTTCAAACAGAACACTATGATGAAATATCATAATACACGCATTTAGCCAATGAGTCGTTTATACGTGGAACTGTGCATTTAGCCAATAATGAGTACTTTATACGTGGAACTGTCCATTTAGCCAATGAGTAGTTTACATGTAAAACTGTTTTTCCCTTATCGCAAATAAGGCCAGAACCGAAGTCTCTGGTAAAGGAATGGTCTGGAGTGAATGACCAATTCCTTTTATTGTAAAACTATTGTTGTTATCTGACTGAGTGCATATTATACTGAAGATTCAGTTTAGCTAATGCCACAAGTGGTCAACACCTCTTACCACAGCTGACACATCTAACTGCTTCCAGCTTACTTTCACTGACGAAAATGCAATGACCATATGCAAAGTACTTTCGCATTACAACGTTGACCTACTTTATATTCACAGTTCCTTTCTTCCTAAAGCTGGGGCTTGGTCCATTCTCCAAATTTAGTAGTATCAGCGAAAAGCTGCCATCATCTATGCAGCTTTAAAGCCTTAATCACTTATCTCGCCGATAAGGTCAATACAACACAGGTAATACACACAGCAGACGAACACGTGGGGAAAACAAAAGACGTTTGCCTTGCACACTAAACAATAACATACTTGCCTATATCCACAAACATCTATATACATAAACCATTTCAGTGAACTTACATATACCCATATATTTTTTCAGATGCAAGTGAAGAATCATCATCCCCTATCATAACAGTTCCATGTCAAAGGCTGCAAACTGGATGGCACTCAAAAAACATGCAGTATATTCACATCATGGTCATGCCAACTAATATCTATGAAAATATCATTCATGAAGCCTCTGTGAGGCTTTCACATAAATTCAGAGTGGATTATTATATCGATATCCATATTTTAACTCAAACACAGCAGAATTAAACTGGTAAACTTCTGGGCATGGCAATCCTTGGGAAACATTGGTATAAAAACTTCTTCAGTAAGAAGGGAAAGCTTCTGGGGAGAAGAAAAAGGATGAACAGTCAGGGTCGTCAGTTTTGCTTACAAGGAAAGTGGTCGCCATAACAAACACAAACAAATAAGGAAATGGAAAAGTGAAAGCCGCTCATGTTTGACACTTAGATAAACTTCAAGAATGAAGTAAACAGATATCCTGTAATTCGTATTTCACATTGATTTTTACTCGTTTTTTTCAGGGCTGGCATATAGTCTTTGACAAAGAATATTATCTTTCAGTATATACATAAGCTTACACCTACTGGAGAGCAATAAGCCTTCTGCACAATTTTTACTTTCAGAATGAGCAATTTTTGTCCCCATGCTTACTGTACATTTAAACCAAAATCAGTCATTTTTCCTAACAAGTGTACACCGTACATGTACAGAGCTGTATGAAAGCAGAGCACATCATAATTATGCAGTTCAGTAGGAGTGTGCAGTGAGAAGGGTTTCAAGTTCAGCTAGGATGCACAAAGCACCAGTGCACGGTGCAGGAGGCGTGTACACAGCAAGTGTGGTTGCAAGACTAGTGAGGGGTCGGGAGTGGGTCTTTATATGACACTTGGCCAGCTGTTGACGGTTAGTTAAGGCTGACTTCCTGTGCCACCTTCTGCTGAGTCATATCTGCTTACATAAAACATACATACATACACATATGACATGTTGATTAGGATGTTTAGTAAGCACATGGGAGAGATGCTGTACATACCAGAAACGGATGAATGACACACACAAAGAGAGAAACACACCAACATCATAATACAAATGATAATGCTAACACGCAAAGTCCATGGATGGGAAGTCATGTAAGTCTGGAGACAACTGGAAAGATCTAACTATGAGGTGCCGTAATTGGGCCGCGTAACACTTGCATTAATGATACCTTTGTGAATAAGATTAATCATTTAAAATAAATTACGCACGAATGTAATCCCACGGATGAGTTTTGCAAATAATCTTTTATGATCTTAACTCCATGCATTTCTGTTTCATCCCTCCATTAACTCGCTCCATCTCCTTTCTTTTTTCTCTTTTTTTACGTTGGAGGATCCAGTCATGGACAATAGTTCACACCAAAGTCCGGACTATACTGAGGATTATGAAAGGAAAAGAAGAGACAGGGAAATGTATTTCCGAATTTTGCAGGAAGTGAAAAATCTGTGTTTTAAAATGTGCCAGGTTACAATTATTGAGAAAGTAAAGAAAGCTAGAGTTCTAAAGTTTCGACGTGAACGGAAAGAAACAGTTATCAAAACGGCCCACCCCTGAGTTGCCAACGGCCACACCTTGCTTAGTATTGCGTGGTCTAACTAGTGGTGTGGTCGCACAAGCAGCCAGCTCTCGGGAGCAATCACCAAAGACTTTACCATGGGACACACTGTCGTAGCTGGGTGTCTTCATCACCCTGCGAAAATGTTGTCTACTCAAATAATATTTGATTATAGTTGTTAAGACGCCGTGGGAGCGTCGAGAGCAGTGGCGTATCTAGGGGAAATATCGCCTATGGCTTGATTAGAAATGTGCATACAGTGGATGTATACAAAAATATGTACAGTGTAATCATAAACTGTTAAAAAGTTAGGTCAAACTTAAATCTATATAAACTCTTAGAGATTTAAAGACTTATTTGATCAAAATTGTAACGTCGAAGCAGTAATGCAACTGATAGTAGGTAAATATTACTATAAAGTAGGTGAGTTTCTTTTTTATCTCACAACCCCAAACTGTTAAAATCGGGTAGCATATGTCAAAAAACAAACCTGTTGAGTGGCGCTCCCCTTCAAGTGGCGCCCAGGGAACCTGCCATACCCTGGATATGCCACTGGTCGAGAGTGAAGCGTGGGGCTGCCGTGAGCACGGTACACCAGCGTTATATCACAACTCATAATCTATCGCTGATCATATTGCACTTCGTGGTACTTCCAGCGCGTTGGATGATCGCTATCCCTTGCCTTTCAATTATAGATGAATGCTTCTTTGAAATGATTATACGTAGTGGAACTAAATATAGTTATTTCGTTTGTACCGAGTGCCCGACATTTGCGCCTAAGCCTTTCCACAAAACATATATACCAGATTGCTACAATAAGATTATATTTCTTATATTGGTCAATGCTACTTTTCCCTTCATATATCATGATATTACGCATGCAGAGTTTGGTTTTTTTTTTTATATTTCATTTGATGCATCTTTTATCTGCCTGTTTTCATTATCTACTGACACTGAACACCACCATCTCTACGTATCTCTTGTCTTGTGTTTTCTCTCTCGCAGCCAGTCGCCCCCGAGAGAGAGAGAGAGAGAGAGAGAGAGAGAGAGAGAGAGAGAGAGAGAGAGAGAGAGAGAGAGAGAGAGAGAGTATTCTGAACTGGGTATGATCGATCTATCAGACCCACATGACGAGGCAGGCTTTCGAACGAAATAGACAGTCAACACAGTATGATAATAAGCATAGCCACCCACCTCTCTATGTGATGGGCTATGCACGCAGAATCACAGTCAATTATACACAAGGTCGGTGAGTGAGAGCAAATGAGCAAGATTGTCACCAGTACAAACCTTCGATGTCAGAGAAAGTTAATACTATTGTCCTAGCGACTGCCAGCTTCTCCAGCAGTTGGAAAATGAAAGGTTTAAAAATTTTCTATCAGTTGTGCAATAAATATTTTTTTAATGAGTAAGAAATAAAGCATATATATATATATATATATATATATATATATATATATGTATATATATATATTATATCACTAGAATTTCATTGTAATGAGAGGGCATTTTCACTTAATTTAATACTGCTGTTCTTGGGCAAATAGTACCGAGAAACAAATTATGAGTTCTAGCCACAGTAACTTGAAATAATTATAATAGGTTCCCTCAATAGTATTCGGGAAGATAGAAAACGCATCACAAGAAAGATGCTATCTCGCACTTACCACCAAGTGGAAAACGTGATATAAAAACCGTAGAGAAATAGCATACAAAACAACGAATCTATCTGGAATCCTACGAGCCGGGGCTGACGTGCACACTGCACACCGATTTAAATGAAATGCCAAACATTGCTTGTGGCACTTGGCGGCAATATCTGTGAGAGGTCAGGTAATGCTGGACAGACAAATGAGAAAACGTATTTATGGTGTACGACTTCTATTTCTGTATTACAAGTTCAGAGGTTTATGTTCATTGGGCCTCGTATCTGAACGATATATATATATATATATATATATATATATATATATATATATATATATATATATATATATATATATATATATATATTTAATGCAGTCCCCTTAAAAGCAGCAAGAAAAAAAGGAAAGCAAAGGTTCTCTCCCCACCCTTAAGCAACGCGCCGGATGTAAAACCGGTAGAAAAAACACCTTGCAGGATTAAGAGTAAGGATAAACTAGAGTTCCAGCTTCTCGACTCAAGATGCCTGTTTTATTCCTGATGCTGAAGAATAATACAATATATCTTACTCACTCGGTTCTCTCTCGGGTAGCTATCTGCTTGGATGAGGAATATAAGAGGAATTCCAGAATACCCTGGATGTAATTGTCCAAAACATGTTTGGAAAATCACATGTTTACCAAATGGCGTCCTAGCTTCGTCTCTTCGATGTATATCAACTGACTGTTATATTTCTCTCTTGTGTTTCCCCTGATGATGTGATTATTACACGAAAGTGCACTTGGGAACTATTCGTGTTTCATTTTCCCCGTGGACTCATAGGAATATATTATTATATATTATTATACTTTGTCGCTGTCTCCCGCGTTTGCGAGGCAGCGCAAGGAAACAGACGAAAGAAATGCCCCCCCCCCCCATACACATGTATATACATACTTCCACACACGCAAATATACATACCTACACAGCTTTCCATGGTTTACCCCAGACGCTTCACATATATATATATATATATATATATATATATATATATATATATATATATATATATATATATATATATATATATATATATACTTTCCGTGAAAACTACAAACCACTTCAGAATATACTCAGACCAGAAAAGAAAACGAGAAAATGAAAATAAAAACCTTTCTCTTGTCCGGGATGCAGATCTCTTCATGGACTCCCTCCTGGTGTAATGTACTGGAGCCAAATAGAATCCCTGGCTTCCCATGATTGCCTGAGATAAAGAGTGTCCCTGTCCGGCCAACTGATGAACAACTGGAAAGATAAAACAATTACTGAGGTCATAAAAAAAATCGTAACTCCAAGGGTCACCTGTGGATGCAACAGGCGTAACCCTCACTATTCAGTGTAGAGAAGTGGGAAAACCCTCATCGCTGAACTAATACAGTTCATTTTTAGGATTGTTATGAGAGAGAAATGTAATTATGTGAAGGTGCTTCAGGGCACACCCACTTATAAGACTGTAAGGGTGTGGCTGGCGGGTAAGTGGATGTGGCTGGGTAGTGGATTGGGTGTGCTGGCTGGTGAAATGGGTAAGGCTGGCTGGTGGATTGGGTGTAGCTGGCTGGTGGAGTGGGTGTGGTTGGCGGGTGGAGTGGGTGTTGCCGGCATGGCATGGCTCCAGCAACACCACCAGCACTCAATAGTATCATTATAATCTGGAATTACAATCCAATTACGAGTATAGAAAATAACTCAACATCCACAGGAAATTGCCATTTCTCACTACAGGTTAGACGTTGGTGCCTTTCTCCTCGGGCGATGGTAACCAACCATAAAAACTTTCATCAGTTTATGTCTCAACCATCCCCATTTTCTATGAATGTCACGGAGAGGCGAGACTTCGGTATTATGACCTGTGAAGGAGCCCTCTTCATGGAAGAAGGTAGACATAACAACTGATAAACTGTTTGTAATTACGTGAGCAAAAAAGGATGATATCTCGAAGAAGATGAAGGATGTTATACCAACTCCTAGGCAGATGTTCTCTGTCAGGGATTACCTGTCGACTAGTATCCGTGCCTCCGAGTGTCCTGTCAAAAGATGGATTGAGGAAATGAAAACAAAAAAAATATCCACCACACAATATAAGAGCCATACATGATGTGAGAGCCTGTATGGTCTCAGAATTATCTTGAACACATGAAAAGGGTCTTCCAGGCTGTTTCGGTTGGTGCATCCATAAATGACGTTGCCTTAATGACCCTGGGACAAGACAGGCCAAAAGGAGAAAGTACTAACCAACCATTGATGTTGTAGCATTACACCGATGTATCACAAAAACTAGATTTTTTTTCCCGTACCTCAAAGCGATAACCTATGAAGTAATCTGTACAGGACTTTGTTTTTCTCAACGTGTATGAATAACACTGTCATTTGCTGGTCCAGTTAATGTGCTGACGCTGCTGGTACCCAACACTTCTGCCTCTCGTCTTCACCTCGACAGTTCTCATGTCAGTATATACATGTATAGACTCTTCTGGTGTGTTGGTAATCTTAGCAGCATAAAAAGAAAAAATCTTGCATCCTGAGATTAAGCCTCTTTTCACCTCGATCACACTAATGATTGGTGTGAAACAAAAATCAATCCAATTTTAGGATCATGGTCACCTTTCACTTCAGCACCCAGCAACTGGAAATTGAAAAATGATAAAATCTCTCGGTCAAAGATGTAGGACATACCAGGTTTCATCTTTAAGAATATCCTGTCCAGCCACCTCCACCGTACGAACTGTATCTACTGCGAGAGTTCTAACCTTCTTTGTCATCCATACAAGGGTGACATGTCAGATTATGGTACTTTGGGAAGTGAGACACAGAAAAATAGGCAGAACAAAAATGCTGCAAAGATATTGGTACTGTGCTAGACACAGAACGCACAGATAACGTACCAATATATAGCTGAAAACGGGTAATAGATGGAACCATACAGAGATGGGGTTTGTTTTGTGGTGTAGCTTTACCTTAATAGTAGCAACGACGATGGAGGGTGGCCACCTACAGCAGCTAGTGTGAGGGGTGGAGTGCCACCTGTGCCGAGCTGACCTCCACCAGTGTTGCACGAGGACAGTTACTTATTCCATTCCTCCTACTTTTTCTACCATTTCTACCTGGATAGGATACAAATGGCAAAGGAAATTGCCGACGAAATCTTGTGACAGTGTAGAGACAGGACGTGGTAATAAACGGGATATTGAAGAGGTTCTGGGAAAACCAGTCAAAGGTTAGGAATCATGGCTGCCTCAGGCACATCTTACGAAACATGGATATTTCTACTTTTTAAGTCACACACACACACACACACACACACACACACACACACACATATATATATATATATATATATATATATATATATATATATATATATATATATATATATATAATCTAATGTCACATCTAATGTGACATAAACCCCAAAGTCTACATATTTAATTTTTGCCTTAACCCCAACTGAAAAGTGCAGGGAGTTGACATACTACATGATTTTATGCTGTGTGAAAGGCACACACTATTGTCAAGATAGCCATGTAAATGTTGCGTTTTTTATAGGCTATCAACAGCAAATAAATATCTTGAGTTACTCGCGCAAGGTTTGCCAATATCCTTGTCTGGCTGGGTCCGTCACCATACAAGTCTGGCCTCAGGAAGCATTACATTAAATCTGTATATCTACGATATTTATAAGTTCTGCAGAAGGAGCTGCGAGATAAGAAACAGGGTAGGTCTATTTATTACTGACCAGGATCTTCATTTCTTTTTAGTATGTCATAATAAGCTTCATGGGGTGAACCTTGCATAGGAAAAAAAAAGCCAACCAGTAAGTTTTTGTGAAGAAATTGTCATAAAAACTCTAAATCAGGTGCATCATGCTGGTTCTTGCACGACCCTACACGGAACTAGCTATGCGGGAAAAGAAAAAAAATAATGATGGATTTCTAAATGGGAATCAGGTACCGGCTAAATGAATCTATTGAAGTAGCCCGAAATATTTAATGTTCACACTGACATGATAATAAATTTCAGTTAGACATGTCTGGGATTCAGTACAGCATTTATAGGACAACTTATGTATCAGGAATGTGTAAAGACCGTGCTGAAATTAAGTCAAGCTTCATACACCCAAAGAATAGTCTTTCATGAAATGGGGGTACCGAGCTAGGCTTGAATACGAGTCTTTAACAATAAGGATTTGTGTATCTGTGTGAGCTATCTAAAGTTGGACTACAGTTATGAGGCCAAGTGATAGACTATGATTTAAGTGCCTGATGTATTCAGGAAGACTAACGAGTCATTAAGTTCTATCTCGACCGCTAAATACAGCAGCTCGGAGGGTTTAGACCCGACACTAACACTGGTGTCGGCCGCTGTGCCCGACATGGGAATCATACTCACCTCTCAAGGTCAGTATCTTATACCTGCACAGAAAAGAAAAAGAAAAAGAGATACGTCTCTGGGGGGGAAAAAAAATCCACAAAAAACCAAGGATTGACAAAAAAAACAGACTGAGAAAAACTGGTTCTTGGTGAGGCGATGGCGTGTGCCTGGTGGACAGGCAGCGCTCTGCTCATACCACAGGAGTTTCTAAATTACACAAATTTATGCTGTTAACTTATAATGTTTTGAGGCGGTGGGTGGGGCTCACGGCCCCCTGCACGCCGGGGCATCTTCCACAAGACGACGCCTCCCACAGCATGATTAGAGACAAACTTCAAAGTTCCGCCTTTTAATCCTAGTTCCTGTCTCCCAAGTATCCCTCACATGTTAGTGCTTCCCTGGTACCTCAAATCCCTCCCACTAATGTGTCTCGTCATCCTGACCACCTGCCTCCCACTCAATCTTGAGAAAGATTTAGTAGTCATGTGGGGGTAGGGAGAGGGAAGTACGCCTTTGAGCTGGACCAGGATCTTAAGCTTTAATCTCACCATCAAGAAACTGACCATAAACTCGCGTTGTCTTGATGATGGAGGGTCTAAAACGATCAGTTATGGTGATTCCTCGGCTGTCATTGTTCATATCTTTCTCATGCTGCCAATTTTTCAGTCAGAACAAATTCTAACCTTTTGTAATGACTTATAGGAGCACACAAGGGTTGGGCTGTCTCTTGCTGTGTAATATTGCATCCGGTAGATAAATCAGCCAAGTGTAAAGTGGGGTATATCAGATAAAGATATCTCTCATAATTCAGATAGTTGGATGGACATAGTACATATATACTAAACATATACCAACATTGTAAGGGATATTCTTTGTATATTATCAATGTACTGATAAAAGTCTCAGGGCCATATCATACACTTAATGTATTAAAGACCGACAATATGTCAACAATGTACCGCGCAGGAGGCATATATTCAGATGTCGTACTGGACACTTACCCGACCTACCTCACTCCGTCTCCATGGATAGCATTTTAACGTCTGAATAACCCCACGTTTCTCCCGGCTAGGGGTCCCAAGGGACGATTTCAATGCAGAGAGCCTTTGCCTGAATCGCCTGGTAATGTCGGCCGGGTTTTAATGTATTAACTATGGCGGGCGGGAGGGAAGGAGGCTTTGTCATCCTCCTCCGCATTTACTCCCACTAAAATATTACGTTTGTATAACTCAATGGCCCGTGTGTGTGAGAGAAAGAGTGTGTGTGCGCACGTGTGTGTGTGTGTGTGTGTGTGTGTGTGTGTGTTCCTTTCCTGGCTGTATATATCTTGCAACTCCTGCCTTGTGTAGGAGGGACTGGTATGTAGGTTGTGGCTACATGTTATCAATACGACATCTGGGATCAATATGAGCCACACCGTTGTAAACCCGATCATATCTTAGATGTTATTCTCTCTACTGAGGCACACAGGGGAAGGCCAGGCAAACCAGTCCTTAACCCCTCGAGCAAGACTGCATGACCCGCGGGTAAGAAGGCCCAAAGGTGGTGCTGAAGGGAAGAACGAGGAGGTAAGATGGTGAGCAGTGCCACACTTGTCGTCACGTGACACACACTAGATTTACCAGTTTTTTTTGATGACCAATGGGGTGTTATCATCGTCGAGTGACCAATGGCGTGACGGTATGACCGTTGAATGACCAGCGACGTAAGCGTTACCAAGCCCTCAACAACACCATCCACAGACGCCCAAGCCAACACCAGCAGCGCCGCCACAAGGATCCGTGGAGATAAGGGGAACTGGCGAGGTGATATCCGGGAGGTGTTTTTGCACTGATGTAATTTCCCTTTTGCCAGTGAACTCAACAGGTATTTCTTAAAAAGGGTAACAGGAGACTTAAGGTGTATTAGGTGACAGATAGTACGAGGTGATGCAAGGGGAACCAAGTGAAGCAACTACCACTAGGTGATACCAAGGATAACATACATTTGCATATACACGATGTCTGTTCGTGTGTGTATATATACATATCCATATGCAATTTCTAGGGATTTTCTTATGCGTCCTTTTATCATGTATTAGGTAAACTCCCTGGATTTTCTTTCACGAACGTTTGAATCTAGCCAAGACCATATTCGGTTGAATTTAGGTAACGTTTGGTTATGTAGTATGTAAGCATGCGTCGATCACGCTACTCGTCGCCCTTAGCGACTGGTCTAGTGTCAAACGGAACAATTTGCGCTTTGTAGAAAACTTGTTGATGAACAGGATTTGCCTTGTACTACAATGTTTCAATTACTCTTCGTTCTAGATTAACAGACTCAAAAAAATAATCAATCTTTACAGGAAAGAAATAGTTTTCACGTCAAGTGGCAAGAGAAAGGCTACAGAATATTCCCAAAAAGGGCATTCCGTTCTAGAGTGAGTCAGTGTGGCGAGGGAAATCATAGTATCAGACTATGGCAGGGGAGTCCGCCTGTGATGTTGGTGATTGGTGTGAAGGTCTGGTGTGTAGGTTCACTATACTGTGCCCTCAAAGGCCCCCGAAATTATAGCAATATGTGTAAGCACAATCGGCAGTGAACTACGATTAACTACAAGTTTCTTTTTCTTACGGTTGACTTAATCTGAGATAAACCGTTTATGTTTAGGTGTTGACAGTACGCGAGCGTGGATAAAATCATGCGAACTAAAGGAATCCTACACGACCTAGGGACTTCATAGGATGTGTAGTCCTTGCCATGGCAACATAAACTTATGAACCCTCGCAGACAACAGACTGTACAAATAGCTGTATCAACGAATACATGACAGTCAGAGCCGGAGGTATTGAGATATTCGGAAAACTATTTCTCCTAATCAGCAATTATGATAATTGATAAATGTTCCTCTTGCCTACAGTTAAATGAAAAGATTCAAGTTAATTAGTTTATTCTCTGCAAGTGATGAATTAACAAAGCAAGCCAACTACATCTCTAGTTCATCATTTTCACCAGAAATCATTTCAGTCAGCTGGAGCTCAAATAGATTAATGAAAAAAATCTGTACTTTTTTTTTATTTTTTTCTAGGAAATTTTGTGCCACTCACAGTAAATCTTCCTGGAATTTCGACACGTGACCATCTGGTCCTCAGCAGCGCTACAGGAGAGAGTACAGTGTGATATGGTACAGAGGAATGAGCCTAACCTGTAACCTCTCATATTTCTAATCTGTCATGAAATCGGACCATTCAAAAAGGTGTGGGGATGGCATAACAACCAGCTGCTGACGCTGGGAGAAGACAACCCAGCTATAATGTGTGGGAAGAACCAATGATCTGCATTAAAGCGGATGGCTGCTGTGAAGACGTCCACCAACCCAAAGACTAGTAGAGTCGTCTGCGCGACCCGGATCTCATCTTTTGGACCTGCAGGACGAGGCAGGGCAGACTGAGACACAGAGAGAAGCATCATCCTAGAATGAAAATCTACCGATGGTCGACCACCGAGGACTATAGTGTGTAGTGGTGGCATATAGATACACGTCATCCTCGTCGACAGAGTGATGCAAGGGTGATCATCATGACCGCTAGACGAGTTCAGATCTAGTCTAAGACTTGATAAGATATTACTGTCCACTTTCAAGATAAATAGGAGGGTAAGAAAAGCCGAGAGAAAGAGAGAGACAGACAGACGTGGGGTCGCAATTCGGGAGAGTGCGGAGAGAGTATGAGATAAAAGACAGTACAGAGATGGGGGATAAGCAATGGTATGGCGAGGGATTTGAAAGTTAGGATGTTGACGGGGAGGTGAGCGAGGTAGTGGAGAGGTGTAGCTGTTGGTCGGCAGATGGGGAAAGTGATGGTGTACCTGATGATTCGACCACAACACAGGCTTCAGAGTAAACAGTGTCTGGGAGGAGTGTGACGGAGGGCGTGATAGAAAACAGTGAAGCTCTGGGTGAGAAACAGGATGAGTGTCAGGAAAAGAAGTATTTCTATTTAGTATTTATGGTTTCAGAAAAGGCATTTGATAGCATCAATAGCAAAGGACTTTGTTTGGTAGGTCGAACTCTCTTCGGAAAGACTCCTAAATGCTTTGAATTTACGTACATATATATATATATATATATATATATATATATATATATATATATATATATATATATATATATATATATGTATATACACACACACCACAATTACATTCATTTCATCATATCTGCTTTCTTATATGTCCCATCTGTTGATTAATCGCCATCAATGAGAGGATGTGAAAAGCTTAAATCACAGATGAAGCAAACATTGACTGTCAGTCTTCCTCACAAACGTGATAAGTAAAAAGACGGTACACTGTACACCTGGCACAATGAACCCCTTGTGCACGACGGTACGACCTTTGAATACGATGTACGACCCTTGGGTATGGTCGCCATGGTACCGATGGCTCGTACCGTCGCCCTTAAGGGTTAATGAAAGTGCTACCTGAAAAAATACTAGCTTCAGTACTGGGAAAAGTAATGTAATGAACACACACACACAAGCGCGCTCAAAAATTCACACACACACACACACACACACACACACACACACACACACATACACACATATATATATATGATTTCGCTGAAGTAATATCCCGCTAGCGCTCTGAACTCGGGAAGAACATCACAGATGTTAAAGAATATACTTTCGCCCGAGTGTACAAGAGGAAAGAATTACTTTAAATCTAAGACGAACTAAGTGATTCTCATCATGGTCGAGAGGACGAAGTAAAGACACGTGTCTCTGGTCTACAGAAGCCGCACGGGGTCTACAGTGGAGCAGAAACACGTGGTTTTATAACTGGTATACTTATACGGTATCTATAAAGTATACACAATCCCATGTGTAAGGACATGTGTCAGGAGGACACGTGTTACACATCCGGGAAGGACACGTGCTGAAGCTGTTCTGAATATATATGATGTAAATGCATCAACAGAGACACATGGGTGTATATGTATGAGAGATACATGTGTGGACATACTGAGGGAACACAGGCAACACAGATGCGGACACAGTGAGGGGGACAGATGCAACACAGATGCGGACACAGTGAGGGGACAGATGCAACACAGATGCGGACACAGTGAGGGGACAGATGCAACGCGGTACAGATTTAGAATTTGATCATCGGCCGCTGGAGGTGATGGCCGCTCACAGAGGGATTAGCCAACACCAGGCACAAGAGGCAGGGCAGGGGAGCACTCACGCCCCAGGACGAACCCCCACAGAGATCCTGGAACCCCCACACAGACCCCAGAACAAACCTCCACACAGACCCCCAAACACAACCTAACACAGACCCTTAAATCAAACCCCCACACAGACCCCAGAACAAACTCCCAAAGATTAGTATCCACCTGACTTGGGAATGGTCGTTGGTGTATATGGCAACAGTACCCCCTAACTGTATACATGGCAAGTATACTCGACAATGTGTCTATTGCCACTGTAACTCAAGACAGTATTACAGAGGGCGGTATATGTAACCCCGTAATTCCCAATACCGTTCGACCCCTGCGTATGACGGTGTGTTCCGCCTAAAGACAAAATCTCGCCGTAGGTACTCGTAAGTAGACAGTAATTGGTAACACTTTGTGCTTCCTAGGGCTGCCCTGAGAGCTAGGTGCCCGTGACACACCACTACCCATGCCACCCCACCCCACACATGAGGACGACCCTGGATATGATAATCAGTAGAATGCGGAAGCCTCCGGACTAGTCACGCCACCAGTTACAACATCAATGGCTTTCCAAAGTAATTGTATATGATCGCCTTCGTGAGAAAAGTTTCTCTATAACGGCCAAATATTTGGTCAGAAATTGATTCCTGATTTATACTCCTGCTTACTGTCTACGGTTGAGGATGGCCAAGCTTGGTGGCACTGGGGATAAATTTCGTTCGATGACCGTACGTTCATTTCGGGTTCTGAAATGTTGAACGCTTGAGTGACAAGTTGTTTGCATCTCACGTCTAGTCAAATATCAGCCTAGGTATTAACGTAGAGTCAATAACGCAGAGTCAAATACAGGCCTAGGAATCGTATTGTCATCCTCGAGAGGTCAAGTATCACACCTTGTCATCTTACAGGAAAATTACAGTGGTAGATCGTTACTTATATAAAAACAGAGGGATCTGTCAGTGCTGGGGTAGGCTACAGGGACCACTAGCATGTCACCGCCATACCAACCTTCCTCCTCCTGTACTAGTACTGTTACCATTGATATTCAAATCCGGGTTTGAAATTGAATACCCATTTTTGTTCTTACCAAAATGCTTACCTTAGATATGCGTGTCAAATTGTTGTACCTCACGCCGCTCACCCACAACACACTGTAAGTCACAAGGCAGAACACATGATGAGGTAGCCATGATGCTCAAAACATTTGAATTTCCACGCCAGGGTGTGAGTGTGGGTGGTTACCGCCTGGAACGAAATGAGGAAAAAAGTTGTTAGCTAAGGTGATCCAACTTGCCGTGTGTTGCTGTAAACTAATATTTGTATTTACATAAGTTTACCATCATATTTGTCGCTTATGACCTGCCATGAATAATGTTCCGTCTTATGTAGATAGGTTTTTTTTCTGATATTATTGTTTTGTTCTAATCTTTATCAAAATCTGCTTTACTGTGATGCTCATATAGGTCGAGATAGTCATTTGAAATAATAGTGCTCATGAATCTTATAATAGCTTCCAGAACAACTTGAATATAAACGTACAATTCAATAGCATTTCGGAATCTAAGAATGTTGATTCTGGCGCGCTGCTGCAAAAATGGTTCCTGGTATGTCGTAGGAAATGAGAATGTACGTCGTAGCAGTTTTATGACAAACATCACAGGAAACGAACTTACAGCCACAGGATGTTGAACGAAGTTGTACACTGTGAAACGGGAGTCCAGCTGTACCCAACAGAACGAAGAAACATACAGGACGGACAGAGAGCCTTAGGTCGATCCAAAGGAACAAGACACCACACAATTGTTCATGTTGGACAGGGAGATGAAACACGATAGAAATATATCCCTTCCCACAGGAAGTGACTTGAGGCATAAGAAATAACCTTTTGAGCATATGCGAGTAGAGAGAGAGGAAGAGTAATGATATACTGATGAAAAGGAAGAATGAGAGAGGAAGGTCATTTCCATGTAGTCCCGCCAGAGTGAGCCACATCTACTATACTCTACATCAAGCTTCTACAAAGCCCTATGCTTTGTCTTGCTATAGAATCCAAGGATAGAATTTCAAGCAACTGACTCTTGCCGGGTGACTTGACACCATTGATCAGCAATATGTCAGACATGATTCTAGGTTTGGTCAAGTCCATTTGTTTTTTATCCAATACCAATTTCATTTCAAGGCTGCCACATGACTGTCCACTCCCCTCTCTCTAATTATTCATTTGTTGTTATTATTCCATCCAATCATCACAACGGCTGGGGAGCAACGCGTTGTGTGTGCGTCAGTCACCCGTCTCCACCAGGCTTCCACCCACGACACCTGGTCTTCGTTAACTTCACCGATCGCCCCACACTTGACCCCCTCAGGGTTGGAGGGGGGGGGGGCCTTTAACGCTACACCCGCACATTAAGATACGTTGAACGAGTTTTGAATAGAATATTCACGGTGTCGCAAAACTGTATTATAAATTCGTGCGAACAGCAGGACCCTGGCAGTGGCGCTACGTGGCTTGTGAATCATAAGTTTTGTAAAGAGAAACACAATCTATGTACAAGTGGAGGGAGCGAAGGGTTGCTCGTGCTGAGACACCGTCAACTTGGTGTAGCTCTACACATGAGACACAGGGCTGATCCTGTGTGGGAACAATCGACGGAAAGATAAGGCAAAATCTGACGTCAATTCAACATTTAAGTAGGCCGACAACCACAACGCAAAGGGGATGCGAGATTTGAACCAAATCCAAGAATGGGTGAGGTACACATCCGCCAATGGGACATGTACACATCCACCAGCAGTGTACAGTGTCAGACAACATGTACACATTCGCTCGCGGTGTCGTGAGGAAACACCTCAAAAAAATACATACATAAGAAGATAAAACTGCCGATGAAGGTCGCATTTTTTTCCCCCCTTGGTGTTCGCATATAAAAGTGGGGGCGCGTTCTCTGGGTATCAGTGCGCCCCTGACTGTCAAGTAATACACACACTTTCCGTGGAAGGACCACAGGTAACACAGGTCAGCTGTGCCTCCATTTTCGTTTCCCTTTTTCATACGGACCAAATCTCTCTCTCTCTCATTCACTCATTGTGCAATGGTGTTGCAACATTCCTATAGGATGCCTCACTCACAGAGGACATAAGTCATTGAAGATAACGCAGGTCTATGATTTGGTCAAGGCTTTCGTTCGTCCTGGACATCTCTTATCTATAAGAGACGTACGGTTATTTCTCACTCGCGAGATAACGTAGATGGAGTATCTCTCGTGAATAACTTGGGTCTCCTGGTTCAGTACCTCTTGTCATGTACCAAGGATCTGCTTCAGTATCATCTCTCATTCTTACGTTAGACTGGTATCGGGATCATTAAACGTTCACACAAGCTTATTTTTTTTCCCAGGAAAATTATTTGAATTACGAAAGTGTATTCGTTGATAATGCACTGAACCGACCAGGGAATATGCTTCACAGTAACCATGGCTGCCCATCCCTGGCTGTAAACCATAATGCTTTTTATAGAAAATGCAAATATTCATACCATACATAACACATTAATTGAAAGTATTTTGATACAAGTTGTAACTCGGGGTGATTTCAATAATACCGTAGCTTCCCCATATATATATATATATATATATATATATATATATATATATATATTTTTTCTTACATATTCGCTATTTCCCGCGTGAACGAGGTAGCGTCAAGAATAGATGACAGCCTTAGAAGGAAAAAATCCTCACCTGGCCCCCTTCTAGGTTCATTCTTTTGGAAAAGTAAAAAACATGTGGGCAGGATTTCAGCCCCCCAACTCCCAGCCCTTTTAGTCGCCTTCTGTTCTTTCTAGGTAACAATGAGGGTCCTGGTTGTATGTATGTGCCTGGTGGCCTGTGTGATCGGCCAGCCACAGCAGGTGGACCCTCAAGAGCCGCAGCCACAAACATCCGTGGTGAAGAACCTACAGCAGCCCTTCAACGATATCCCCCTCAAGACGCTGTTCGACCACATGAACGACCCCACGACGGTCAAGTTCTACGTGGAGTGCATCACAGAGACGGGGTCCTGCGACAAGATCGGCAACGCCCTTCAGAGTAAGTACGAGAAAGAGTGACTGGTCATCATGGGGTGGTATGTGAGGAGGGGAGGGACACCTGGTGCCGTGCACTCCCCAAAGCAGTCTCGTTGGGTCTGAGCGCCGCTCCGGTACACTGACAACTAAACACTTTCCAAATGATTACCACAAGACGCGGTACGATGACACCAGGGTTGAGAACGCGTCACCACCAGCCCTGTCCGCGACCCAACGAACAGCTGAATACATCTAGTCGAAGTTTCCAAAGCTGTATCGGTAATTCGGCTTCGTCTCGTAACATCTTATAAAAGATATATAAAAAGGATGAAGTAAACTACATTGTATAACTAGAAACTCGCAAAAGTGTCCCAACACAAAAAAAAAAAAAAAAAAATCTGCCTAAAAATTTCAGATTAAATGTCTAAAAATTTAAGATTACCTTAATTTGTGTGTTCTCCAACTACCTTAATTTGTGCGTTGGTGTTGGAGAATCTCCGAGGATGGATGTTCCAGTAGGAGGTTAGGTCAGCTTGAATTATCCATCGTGTGCTGAAGTTGCATCTTTTTTCAGACCTGATATACGACCAGCAACGTGCAGGACAGTTCTGCCACGGGTGTACCAAGTGCGAGAGGGAACGTGTTCAGTATGTGATGGACAAACTCAAGACAGACTACAGGGATCTGGCCTGCAAGATCCAACAGAAACTTAGGTGGGTTGGACTCTTCGGCGACACCAACCCCTGCGCCTGAGAACCCCTTGTAGGATCCTTTTTGGCTTTCTCTTAAGACTCACCTAACGACATTCAGATACTCTAACCGACCCAGCTGCTTGTCTCATATGTTACCGGATCCTCCACACTCGGCTGGTGTTCCAATCCAATCGTTGATGTCCCCGGATACACCGTCCTGCCCTAAGCCATTAGCTAATCTTCCTGTTTCCCTAGTGTCCTTCCTCTCGCAGTCAGCCTCGAGGAACCTGCTTGACCTGCAGTGTTCCTCGTGGCTGAGCCTCTAGACCATGCAATTACTGCATAGGGTCAGTGGAGGCTGTAACGTGTTCGGACACCTTTACCATCTTCCACATTCTCAACTTGTATGTAACCACTGGAATAAATTTATATGCTTGCAATTTCATGCCATTCTCTTAACCTGCAAAGTTCATCAAACAAGGTAGTCATTTCTCATTACATTTGTCGTTGATCGGATGTTTACCAAGGCCAGTTTATATATACTCGTGAAGAAATAAGTGAAGTTTCAAGAAGCTGAATATCAAAAATTGACGTCCGTAGAGATATTGTCTGAATGGGATGTTGCTTCCTGGTTGACAGTGTTAGCGTCAGAGATAGAGTAAAATCAAAGTTTTTACAATGAAAATAGACTTAATCATCCAGGTAGCGACGGAGATTTTGTATATCGTTACAAACCTGCGTGTTCGTTGTATCTAGGTTGTAGAAAACTGTTATAGACAATCCACGCGGTGATCTGGGGGAGGGAGGTCTCAAGAAATTCCTTGGCCACTGCCACGCCACCCGAGATTTCACACCCCAATAGTCAATTAGCCGAGCCTGTCGCATCGGCCCGATTATTATTTCTCCCGTAGCGTTAAGTGACCCGGGGTCAACCACGAGGTCATTGATGCGACCATTATGATTGTAACGTCATAGAATTGCCCAAGAAATAAGCAGTAGGTTTCTATAGTCAAATTATTATAGAATGAAAGATCTGGTTTGAAATATTACCTTAAATGTCAACGAAAATATTTGCCCGTTTAAAGTGCTTTTATCTTGTAATCTATTGTATTTCAGTTTTAACCCAGTGTTTGATTTCATCCTATAACCAAGATGGCGTTATCCAGTATGCGTAACAAATTGACGACTCTGCCAGGATCATAATATATATAATGGTTACAATGCTATATCGTAGAGATCAAACTTCCCTGCACAGATATAAGCATCGCGAGACACGAAGGTATTGTTGCTTGCAAGTTATTTTTTACACTGTATTTATTCCCTAAATGGCCCGGTTCAGGAAGAGTTTCATCACCCAGCCCACACTACGTCTTTCTTCATTTCCTACAAACGTTTATGGAAAATGCTACAGAGACATTAAATAAAAATTACTTTAATTAAAATTACAACATTTACATTAAAACCTAGCCAGCCAGGTTGGTTAGTGACAAGTGTCTGGTGTTAAAACGAGAGTCTACCATAAAATGTTTGCTCATCAGCGTTAAAATTCCTATAGTAGGACAACTGGCTTGTTCCAGCTTGGGCCGAACGTGATGCCGGGAGCCAAGACTTGTAATACAGCAGCAGCCGGCCAACACATTCAAAGCTCAGAGAATCTGTACCTGCGGGGATTGACGCCTGGGGGCAGTCTCTCTCTCTGTACACCCATACCCTCAATATGACCCACCTTTGGTTCCCTCATGCTGGTGTCCCGGGGTCTGGGCCTCAGCGGCCCTTGCTTTAACTTCCGATTGGAAAGAGGTTTTTCGTGTGGGCGACGAGGAAGACCTTCGCCTGGATGTCCGCTATTCCTGCGTTGTTGCAGTTTCGCTTGACGTGGCTGGTCTTTGTATACACTTTGTGTATGGCTAGGATGCTGGCCAGCCACAGGCCCCTGCTGGAAATGGATTTTAGCTTCTCTCCGTTCTGGAGATATCCATTGTTGGCCTAAACGATGTTGCTGTTCCCCGTGCTCTATGTACGGTAACATTTGTTGCTGTTCCGGATTGGAATATTGTGCGTACTTATTATGGGGTAATCTGTTCACAAGGTCTGCCTGTGTGGCATGTCCCTCCGGCCAGTGCTCTTGCATAATTGACTGATCGAAATGCTGCCTTTCGTACTGGTGTTCAGCGGCAGCGTGTTCTTGTCCGGCATTTGGCTGTACGTTGCCATATCCTTGCATGTTATTCTGCTGCAGAAAGCTGGCTTCCAGACTATACTGTTGTAACTGAGGTATTGTGTCCTGGATGGGATGTGGCTGATCGCCATTTTCTCCCTGTATGTAATATGGAGTTTGTAGTCCATTGTCCTGTGTGGCATATTGCTGTCCTTGTAAGTCTTCTCTGTACTGTCCCTGGACAGTTATTCTCTGCATCTTGTGCGACTGTTCCTGGTGTTCTGGGAGCCAGTGGTTGTCTGCTGGGTTTTGGATTTCATTGTCCATCTGTAGCAGCAGCTCTTCAGACGACATTTGTAGTGTTCCTCCTTGGCGATGAACAGAGTTACTATCTTCAGATTGTAAGGCCAGTGATATCACCTGCTGTTCATATTCCGTTTCTAACTGCGAGGTGTTAAGGTCAGGCGTCAAGACGTGGTAGTGTGTGGGTTGTTGAACCGACCTCATGAAGCGCTGTAATGGTAGAATTGTCACTATGGTTACGATATAAAGGTATAGCATGTTTACCAAGCACATTGAGATGCAAATTATTATTCTAATGTAAAAGTAATCTAATCTTTTCGTGTCAAGATTAAATCATTAGTCCATTATAAGTGTTAGTGATCGAGGCCTTTACTACTTACAAGTGAAAGCAAGGGACTGGAGATTTCAAGCAACATGTTTACGAATGGCTTTAAAGGTGCCGAGACAATATTTCAAGTAGTTTTTGACGTCTGACAAAACCGGTTACTTTTGTAAAAAATACAGCGAATTATTGTAGTTTTAAAAAGCTCTAGGATTCAGATCGACTTTAAAAAACTGGTAATGGCAAAGCATAGTAGACGTTCATTTAACTTAGACAAGGATTAAGTTTAGCCAATGTAAACTTTCATAATTTTCGCACGTCATGTAGCCGAATCTTTCAATAACTATTGCGGAACCAACAGTGATTATTTTACAAGATGTGAAAGTACGCGAGAATAAGGAGTATAGACGGGTGCTGTGCTTACTTTATAATGACCTTTATGGAGGTTAGGTTGGCGAGTAGGGAAGCACTCACCTTGAGGCTGGGGTGGTCGTGAATAATGTCGTCATCCAAGTCTTGACAGTCTGGGTTGTCGTAATGACAGGTATCGTCCAGAGTGAGGACAGACACACTCCGCTTGTGGTCTGGAAGGGATAATCTTCCAGTTATACTAGATATCGAACTAAAATCTAGCATGGTACCCATTGAATTATTTCTTAGACTAGACGACCGTTTTAGCCATTGTCCGATTGAACTCTATAAGACTAACTGGATCAGGGCTTAAAATTTTTAATTGAAGACTATTTTACTTTTAACATTATAGTCAAAATTAAATCAGATCAAATCTAGTTATAATACAAAGGTATTTAATGAATTCTGTTGTCACAGCTACAGCGTATGAATCTGTGGTGGGTCTCTTGTTTATACGACTACTTATCCCTATTTGTACACAGGCGGAAGATACAGTGTCATCTCAGAAGGAAATTAATAAAGAAATTTAGATTTTTACCATGGATGGTTCTGTGGATGAAGAGGCCAGAGGCGATAACAAAGAAAAGGAGGATTAAGAACATTTTGCAACAGTGGGGTAGACTTCGTAGAGAACAGCGACGCTTGAACTTCGAGACTGAACGAGGACTCAATACTCCGCTCGAACTCGAAGTCAGGATCTGCGGTAATATGGAATTGTGCTCATGGTAAATGTTTTATTCGAAAATAAGAATTCCTAGGTTTGGTCCTGCAAGTATTAAGTAGATTCTTAAGCTTTTTATTTGTCAAAGATATCCACAGCTTTTAAAAAGCGAACGAAAAAGATAATCGGGAATACTTTAGCTTGAGTATTTGAGGCTCACTTGTATGGGAGAGTCGTAAGAGAACTGTGTGGAGAAGGC
Organism: Panulirus ornatus; assembly: GCF_036320965.1. Classification (NCBI taxonomy): domain Eukaryota; kingdom Metazoa; phylum Arthropoda; class Malacostraca; order Decapoda; family Palinuridae; genus Panulirus; species Panulirus ornatus. Next base: position 10,286,945 of record NC_092291.1, read on the forward strand.
CATGCGGGGACTAACGAAGCACGGGGTGGTGCAAGGGCTGGGAGATGCCCGCCGCTTCCCTCCTTCGCTGTAGTAAAAAAAAATTGCTACTAAAAACGAACCATTACATTGCAAAACCATTTTTAATCAAAAGTAAAGCTTTGAATAGTTAATCTAGCGAAAGATACATTGGTACCGGTTTAAAGTGTTAAAATTAGATTTTTTTAAATCTACGAAGTGGTACAATACATTCCGTACCTGTTTGTAAGAAAGTTGTTCGGGTCCACCATACCCATGGAGGCGCTCCGGGGTCGCCACCTTGAGGACTGAGACACTTCCAATAGGCTCTGTGACGAAATGAAAGACTAAGGTAACTTTGCATGTTTATGTAATTACATCTTCATATAACCATTCGATGTACAAAGGAAGTGGCTCATTACACCTAATTACTTTAGATTACAGTGGTTAATATCGTCTTAGTCTATATTGCAAGCAATGGACAAGTAAAACCAAAGGCGATAAGCAGATGGAGGTACTGCTTTGGAACAAATATGTTTAGGCGGCTTTTATCAACACTTTGTAGTCTCAGGATGTGCAAAGCGAAGTTGTGGACGCCTATATCTTAACTGTCAAATAGCCTCGGTTACTAGGGAAGACAGGCATTAGGCGTCAGCTGTGCAGGGTACGAGAAAATCAAACTTTCGGTAGATTTAAGTCTGGCTTTTTCAAGGTATGCCATTCTGCATATATATATATATATATATATATATATATATATATATATATATATATATATATATTGCCTGCAGGAGGTTTGCAAAGAATTTGTACTAAAACTAGCCAGCTGGGTAACCAAGGTTACAACAGTTACTATAGTCACAATGTTATGAATACTTACATGGCGTCTGTCGGGGCTTTGCTTGTAGCTCATGACTGATGCTCTGCAAAAATTAAAAGTCATGGGAAATAAAATTAATCCATACAAGAAATACTTTGGCAATACATTTACAAACCCGAGCCAGTTCTGTTAGGTTTTAGCATGTACAATTACTAGTTTGACAGCTTGTAATATCAAATCTATGTATTATAAAAGAATGTCAGTTATTGCCAAAGAAAAAAATTGTCTATGCGAAATATTTGTTAAAAGTATTCTGCAGTTATAGAAATTCTCCAGTGTTAAGACCATTTGAGATGTGGACATTCACAAAACACTGATTTTGCTGGAAAATTATTTCAAATTGCAAGGCAAAATTGTAGTTTGGGATCAGTTTTGAAACTTTCACCAAATTGGTTTGTCGTTACGAATACCTAGAAGAATAGTCTTCGTTTGCGCCACTTAGCTTTTTATTGTCGGTCATTCTTAATTACACAAGTTAATGACAGCAGTAGTCGTTCCAAGGAAAACATTTGGCAAGGATGAAAACCCGCAGTTATGTTGGATTATAAACCCCAATCCTGTTTACCATTTATCCAAATGTATTTCATGCACTGTAAGGTCCCGGTTACGTTATCAGTTCTGGTATACGGCAAATACACCGTCAAGTGTTGTGGTATAGTTTGTGGAAGTGCCAGCAAGTAATGTTTACAGGAAGTAAAGAAGCCATTGTGGGTACGAGGGAAATAGACGGCCTCGAGCGCTGTTCGACCACTCCCGGTGTAGTTTTTCCCTGGTTGGTGATGCTTGTACATACCGAAGTGGGTATCAAGGTGTACACGGTTTTTGTATCCTCGGAGCACCTGAAGGTTTGGAGGATGCAATCCCAATGACGACCTTTATAACAAGCAGTTGACAGGCCTAAAACCCAAATAAAATTTTATGTAATCTTTTAAAGAGTAACTCATTCATTGTGGAACCAATTCATGATTTTAGGGAAAAATCTAAACCAACTTACAGGTCAGCAAAACAAAGTATTCATACCATACAAAATCTGTCATAACCCCTTATCTAGACATTCAATCAAGTTTTGGATATGGAGGGAATTTCTTCAGTAATGGTTTTCAATATATCAATGTCCGAGTTACGCTAGTCGTTCGTGATAAACAGTGACAGCGGGTTTGTAAGCAGTGGTTCGGGTTGTGGACAGACGAAGTGACAGGAATGCCTAAAATACAAGATCTAATTGATACGATTGTTTCCCAGAAAGCTCACTTGAACATTCTATCCAACGACCCATTGACAAAATCTAAACCATTGTAAACAAGGTTCCCCTCTTCCTACAGAGAAATGAACCCACTGCTATTTTCGATTCGTCATTTACCGAATAACCCCATTGCAGAAGGAAAACCATCAAGAAAACGAACAAATTAGAACGTATGACTACCTCACCCCGCATTATATCTTCCCACAATACGAATCGAAAAACTCAAACCCTTTGACAAAATTTTAGAAAAAAAATTCACACTTTCCACGAAAAAATTCTTGATTTTTAAAGTATTACCAAAAAATCACTGACCAGATAACAGGATATACACAATAATGATAATTTCAACACAACCAACACGACGTAGCCGACCGATAGTACCAGCACAACTGACCTCCGTGACCTCGCCCGCCGCGCCATGCCTCTGTTTCCCGCCAAATTTGTCGCCACATCACGCCAAAGGATTCTTCCCCACGATTGGTAATTGTTGTTAGCCTTATTTGACAGTGGATAGCCTGAATCATGCAAGTTCTTTAATAGAATCTGATGGAATTTACCCTCATATGAAACCTTCATAGAAACGTTCGGAGTTTGTGAAGCTTTGCACCAGGTAAATTTCAGCGATGAGTGGGAATTCCTCCATTGCGTATGTTTGTGTGGGAGACGAGCGGCTGGCAGGGAAGTTGGAGGCAATTTGGTACAACCACAATGATAAAAGATTTTAGTATGTTGCTATCGTATTACTATGATTACTTCATTTACGGTAAAATAGGGGAAAAATGTTGTCAATACCATTTTATGGCAAAAACGGTGTTACCACCGGGGGAGATCGTGCAGTCTTGGGTTCTTGAAAGATATTATTTACGACGGAAAAGTGATTGTATGTCATACACAGTGATTACAATTTACACTTTCGATGCACTCATTACCATTTCACATTGGTCATTTTATACATCATCTTTAATCCAATATATAGAGGAAGAGCAGCATTATCTTGTTGAAGAATTGCTCACTCTAAAGAAGTCCATCCTTTTTCTGCTACTGATTGTAGTGCAGCCTTGAAGCTGCAGGAACCCCTTACAAGGGGTGCTGGGATTATGTGTGCAATATATATATATATATATATATATATATATATATATATATATATATATATATATGGGACAGGAAGGAAAGGTAAGATATTGTAAGAGAAAAACGGAGATGTCTGATTGAGGATGCTGTAGTCCCAGTCATGAGTGTTGCTAAGTTTTCCAAAACTTACCTCGAAGTATGGTAGACAGGAGCAATAAGGCAAATATATATCATACCATGAACTTCTTTGCATGTGATTTATTTTTCATTCATTATCATGGTACACACCTGGGTTACAAGTTACACAAATGTGTAGAGTAAAATGTCTAAATGTGATGGAAAGCGGTGCTATCATTAATCCTCGATTACAAAAATATTTTTACAGTTCACCATTAGTACCCAAGTGACTACGTTGGCGAATATCGTATGTTGGCGAGTGCCTATTGTTGGCGGGTATCTTATATTGGCGAGTACCTCTTTATCAACGGGTAATTCAAGCCAGAGACGTATCTTTTCACATGAGACCCAAGGATTACCGTTGATGACGTAATAGTGTGGATCGCCTGACATCCCCGCCCTAAGATGAACTCGTCCATGCTGACCTTGGCGTGCGTGAAGAGCTTACCTGGCGTGGGAGGGACACAACAAAACTCATCACATACTCCATCGGCATCACATTTCCACCAGAAGGAAATCAATCTCACTGCTCATAATTCCTTTGAGGACAGATTGAAATCATAGCTCGCCTTTCTTAATAAAGTTGTGTTTGATTGTTCACCGTGTCTTGTTCGGCGCCACTAAACTGATACAAGGTTAGGTTTGCTGCAGTTGAAAGGGGGGGGGGGGTAATTATAATGTTGATGACTTATTTATGAGAAGGTTTATGAAACTAGATGTTTGAGGAGAGAAATATCAAAGGCTAGCTGATAAGAGGAATCAGAGTTTACAAACCTGGAAACTCAGATGGGAAATAATTATCAAGAAGAATATGAAATAAGAAACGTAACCTACGAAAGATCACCTAAAGAGTAGAGATTGAAAGGAATCTCACAAACAACCAGTTGAAAAACAAAATCCAGGATATGAGACAACCAACAGGTTAAAGAACCAGGAGTCAGCAGGACAGTAAACCCACAAGTAGCAGCTTAGAGAACCTTTCACCATCAGATTAGGAACCAAAAACCAGCGGTTTTGAAAACTCAACCAGCATATAAGAAACCCGCAACTAGCAGCTCAAAGGACAGCCAACAACTTTGATAATCAGCATCAGTTTCTCAGAAAACCTGTAACCGTCAACAGCCACTTAGAAAACTAGGAACCAGCAGCTTAGAGAACCAAAAACCAGCAGCTTTAGGGAACCAGCAGCTTATTCAGTTCAAATGTTTTCGGAAAGCCCTTACCTTCCAGCCTCGGGGCCTGTGTCAAGTTGATGCCTCCACTTTTGACAGTACTAATCTTGAACTTTATAATTCTACCGTATCCCAGGATTAATGTAAGCAAAGGTCAGAGAAATAAAAACTTCGTCTTATATAAAGATTCTGATCTCAGAAGAACGTTCATCGGAACCGTTTTGGGGAGAATGTTACTCGTTTGACTGCGTTAAGAAAATAATGGCACACGAACTTCGATTCATCACAGCGAAGTACTCACTCTTGTATCCACAATGTAAGGAATGAAGCGCATGGTCAAGTTAATGCTTTATATCCCTTTCCCGTGATCAGCAGCTAAATGATATACATACATTATACCAAGTGGCTAACGTCATTGATTTGGGTTGCTTTAGATTAGGTTGCAAAAAAAAAAAAATGTAAGCACTTTTATTTCGAACTTCGTCTTTGCTTAAAGTCGATCAGGCTTGGGTTAGATTCACAAGGGAAAAAAACTAAAGTTACGATCTCAATTGTTTTGGTTATTTTACGTTAGTCTGTGTCAGGTTGTTAGCAAAAATCTGTTGAAATTAGGTTATGATAGCGTTATCCTCTGCCTTATCTTAGTTTTAATGAACGCAGTAAAAAGCAAAGATATATAATTTGTTGTATCTATACTTCGATGAACGTAACCGTGACATGATTCGATGAGGTTTTAACGAATGCATAAAGTAGCGTATAACATGCCCGGCATCGCAACGTGACGTCAGGCATACATATAAGGGATTTCCGAAACATTTCCACTGAATGTTTTCTCTGCAATCTTGAATTCAGATAAAGCTTCCGTCATCTGACAATAAATGTTTCATATGAAATTATACGCTCAAATGACCTGTTTCGCTCTTTTCTAAGCAGTCACAACTTTCATGTCAAATAAGGATGAATTTTCCTAATTTCTGTCGAAAATCCAATTTTGACTTTTAATTAAGGGGCAGCTTTAATGAGTCTTTAGAGTGCTTTACAAACCAAGCTTAAAGCTATTAGATCTCTGCTGAGTCCCTACGATAGAAGGTCACTTCTGCCTCTATATCCAGAGGTCCTGCCAGGTCTCCAAGCTGTGAGCAACCACGTTTAATCACATGAAACTTATTCGCCGGTAACCACAGGTAAATGTTTCTTGACTAATGCTGTAAGAAAAAACATAGCACTATTGATTCCAGGCAGACACTGTCAGGTCAGTGCCCTGGAAAGTTCCACGTTACTTAAAGAGTACAAATATGAGCCTCAGTACAAAGGTTGAGCAGGAGATGGCTGGAGACGTTCGTGCTACTTGAAGACTGGAAGGAGGAGCTCGTGGCAGCCGTAGAGTGTGGGGTCGACAGGGAGTTCCTCGAGTCCTAGAAGCTCCATCAGTCCTTCGATCACGTCGTGCACACCCGATCTTTTGAACTTCCTGAAGACCGGGAAGCGCCTGAGCCTGCTGGGGCCACTACCGGTGGCCATACCTGCGTCCTCCTCACTCATGAGGGAGGTGTTGCGAACGCTGCGGCGACTCAGCCTGAGCTTGGCTACGTCCTCCGAGTCGTCAGCGCGAGGAGGCAGATCGCCGCTCAAGCCTCTCGGGTAGAGTCCGGACTGGACCTCACTGTCGTGTGACTGTTGTAGTAGCTTCCTTGAGAGAACATCCTTTGTAATGGCGTCATTCCAAAGAACTTTACTGAAGAGGTGAAGTCCAGCGTTTAAGGGTCTGGAGTCATGCTCTGCGCGCATTCCTGCTGACGCTCTCTTGGTCTGCGCCCTCGAGGTCGCTGAAGTGGACTTCTTGTGGCTTCTGGTCCTGTAAAGCGGCCTAGACCCTACGCTGGAGATCCTCGTCAGCAGGGTACCACCCAGCTGTGCCTCTTCCAAAGGATCTGCTGCTTCGCCGCTCCTCTTGCCGAACCTCATAGGTCGTCTGGCGGGGAGGAAACAATACATTATATTCCTGCTCCTGTGCCCACCATGGCGCCTGATACTGACCTGATATATAATATCTATAACGCACAGAAATGTACCTAGCTACTCTCAGGTCACTGGTCTCATATCAACCAAATTTGTGAATTTATAGTTTGGGAAAAAACAGGCACGTTAAAGGGTGTGGGTAACCCGGACAAAGAATGGTTACCTCAGCTTGTAGAAAGGTAGGTCATTGATGACCTATGCCACTGGTGGAAGGAATTTATCCCGGTATTCTTTTTTTCGTAAGGGTTTCCTGTGCTACAGACAGCATAACTAATCTTTGACACTATCGGTCCCAACACACGTGACCTCATGACAGACATAGCCTATGACAAGTATATTTAACCTCATGACACACAATATCCCCGGTAAGTAACACATATGACTTGACATGTGACAAGTGACCCCCGACAAGGGACGTCTGACACACATATGACCCTAGACGTATGACATACATGACTCCTGGTACGTGGCACACCTGACAAACATATGACTCTAGACGTATAGCACAGATAAACAATACATGATTCATTCCTGACACTTGACACCTTAACCATGACACAAATAACTCCTGACACATAAGATAACTGACACCTGACATACGTAGCACATCTGACTCCTGACATACATGACACACCTGACCCTTGGCACAAATGACACCCTGCCACACGTAACAAACGTAGCCCCTGACACAGGTTGTACCCATGACTCACCTCCTGATACAGCGGCTACAGTGAAGGTCGAGGTCAGGGAAAGAGCAGATGACGTCACAGCGGAGGGCTTCGACGTCACACTTGGCCTGAGAGGCGAGGACGGGCGGCCACCTGGCGGACCACACCCACACCAGCACCAGCAGGAACCACCCGGCGCGCCCCACCTGTGGGTACAGGGCCAATGTCACTCTCACCATAGGATAGAACGAATCTATTGTCATTCTCCTAGCATACAACATAGGATAGAACAAATCTATTGTCATTCTCCCAACACACAACACAGGATGGGAACAAATCTATTGTCATTCTCTCAACTCGCAACATAGGATAGAACGAATCTATTGTCACTCGCAACACACTACAGTACTTGACGTAAGGTTAAATCTATTTGGCGGGAGAGTGGGGTCACTATTTCAGTCACGGTGCGCAGAAAACTGCTATATTATCCCAGCTGGTGGCATCGCCTGCCTTCACCAACCTACTACTACCTTCACAGACCAAAACAGTTGGCAACTCGAGGTTCCGGACTACATCATAACATTGTTGTATCGGTTACATCACTGCCACTCAGAACTAGTAGAAAGGAACCGTAGATTAGAAAGTGTGAGGTGGCTCAGTCGTGTTTTAGTTACTGTAGCTGATTATCAGTCCACTGGGCCGGGTTAGATCTCCCAGCGGCCACTGGTGTACAGCTCACCCAGCCGTTCATCCTCCTCCTGACTGATAGATGGGTGGATACGACCCTGGGCTAGGGAAAGGACCACAGATGTGACAGGCATAGCCAGCTGACAGCATGCCACAGCTGCGGTGCTTTATCCCAGCCCAAGGTGGCACCCATATGTCATAAGCCAACATCATGAACCAGTCACAGTGCCTCAACACACAGCATCATGAACCAGTCACAGTGCCTCAACACACAGCATCATGAACCAGTCACAGTGCCTCAACACACAGCATCATGAACCAGTCACAGTGCCTCAACACACAGCATCATGAACCAGTCACAGTGCCTCAACACACAGCATCATGAACTAATCACAATGCCCCATCACCTAATATTATGAACTTCTCACAATGCCCCATCACCCAGCATCATGAACTAATCACAATGCGCCATCACACAGCATCATGAACCAGTCACAATGCCCCATCACCCAGCATCATGAACTAATCACAATGCCCCATCACACAGCATCATGAACCAGTCGCAATGTCCCATCACCCAGCATCATGAACTAATCACAATGCCCCATCACACAGCATCATGAACCAGTCGCAATGTCTCATCACACAGCATCATGAACTAATCACAATGCCCCATCACACAGCATCATGAACCAGTCACAATGCCCCATCACCCAGTATCATGGACTAATCACAATGCCCCATCACACAACATCATGAACTAATCACAATGCCCCATCACACATCATGAACCAGTCACAATGCCCCATCACCTAATATTATGAACTCACAATGCCCCATCACCCAGTATCATGAACTAATCACAATGCCCCATCACCCAGTATCATGAACTGATCACTGTCCCATCACACATCATGAACCAGTCATAATGCCCTATCACCCAGCATCATGAATTAATCACAATGCTGTCCTTTTCGAGTTCCAGAAAATCATGTATAAGAATGATCCCGTAATGACGTGCAACCAGTAACCAACATATCCCTGAGTCTATTCCTATTGGCATTTTCATACAGTAGTTCTGGCTATTGTAATGTTTCCCCGGCGGCGCTGACCTGTCTCATATCATGGTTCCTATTTCTAGACCATAAAAGTCATTAACAAAAATAACATTTCTGCGTTATGGGCCACGACTAGGAATTAACTGTTTTCTCGTTGTCTGGATGAGTATCCATTTCTTCCCTCCAGCAGTAAAGCTGAAAGCACGTATTAAGCCAAGTTTTAGGATCTGATAAAAAAAAAAAAATAACCCATGGACATTTGTGCAATTTCTCTCGGAGGAAACACTGAGGCAAGAGGGGGAAATAATGCTTCAGTATAGATGGCATTCACCTCACGTACATACTGCAGGAAGACAAGCGGCAGCCTTTCTTACTAGCACAATAGACCCATGAGACAAACAAGTCTTAACTCCGTCTTGTAAGAACCTGTTTTTATTCCTTCCAATATTCGTCTGTTGTACTGACCTTCAATTATTCAGAATGCAAATTGGGGTATACATCCTACAATTCTTTCCCTTAATTTAGCCATTGATATCAGAAACAATTCTTCCTAAAATTCACTCTAATCATATATGTAATTATAATCTTTCAACTACATTATCAAATTTTCTACGTGTTAAAAAGATTTTTTTTTTTTTTTTTTGGGGGGGGGAGGCAAGAATATGAACAATGTCACAAAAATAAATTAACGAGAAACAATAAAGATAGATTATATACAAGATCTCATTACCAAAAGGAGACAACCGCCCTTTCTGAAAATCCAACTGGAACAGGAATTACCACACTAACATCAGAGCTTCACCTCGGGAGAATATCACATCAACTCTCATTCCTTGTCTCTCTCAAGTGTTTCGTCTCTCTTTACCGGCCACTTTCATACCAAACTTTATCCCTGGAACAATTCAAATAATATATTGTCTCATGTCCAAATCATATACAAGTATATAACTAGTTTTCCTTCAACTTTATGTGATTATCCCATGTACAAGTGGGTTCATGTTCTTCAAAATTAGATAGTTTTCTCTAGTTAAAGACTTGAGGTGAATCCATCATTTATGTGTCAGAATAAATCCAAATACGTTTATTGTTTGCCAGGGATGGCGATGATTATCTCTCGCACAATGACACTCGGTATTAACTATTCTCATCAGGGGAAGCACTACACCTTACGTCCAGCGGTCCATGGTTTTCAAACAACACTATTGGCTAAGTTGATGGTAATGGCTACAAGTTACAGTCTGGTATAAGATGAGGATATATATATATATATGAGCCGATGGCACCGACATCAGCTAAACGTCGTATGAAGACTAGTACTAGACTTTGTCCTGAAATCATTGTCTTTCAGACTCCCTGAAGCAAGCTTCTTACACAAGATCCAGAACTTAAGAAAACAAATCTTCTTTCCCGGGATTATGTTACATCCCATTTTCCATTTCTTTTTTCTTTATCCATCAGATGTTAAAAAACGGGGAAAAATGAATCACTAGAAAAATTTTAGGATGGAAAGGGTAAGAAAAAAATCTAACCCACTGTAAAGTACCGAAGTCGGGAGTAACACAGCGCGTATACTGAAATTTTATCAACCTTTGTATACAGCTCGTTACTCCTGCAGCTGTAGAACTACCTATGGCCAACAACTCTATCGTTTTATGAACAATTTCCTGATCCGTACAATACAGTATACTCACACTGATACCTAATTTCCCATGAGAGATTTACAATTCATTCTATATTTGCAAATAGATAACAAATTACTGCAGCTGGCTTTTGAAAGCAAATGCGAGGGTGTGGTGTCGGCGGGGTCGACCCATATATATAGTGTTCGCATCAGCCTAACAAGGCTATTACTGTCCCGGTGTAAAATGATTAATGCTGGCGCTGTTATACTACAGGGGATATTGATAACTAAAGTTAGCGCTATTATATAGTAGGGAATATAATAAAGTGCTATTTCTATCACTGTATTGTACAGAGATCATGGTTACTACTGGGGAATCTATACTATTAATGAAATAGCTGGTGGCACTGTACTACGAATAACTGATGGGGTTCTTGTATACTACCTAAAATAACTTTCGCTGGCGCTGTTACAGTAAGAAATATCTAACAATTAGTGTTGGAAATATGATACTTTTGAAGACAGTAGAAGTACCAAGGAAGATTTGGAACTCTTTGGAACTCTTTGGAACGCAGATAGGAAAAACATCTTGGTACTGCCGATACCATACTGAAAGTCCAAAGGGCGGGAGAAGTATATAAGATTTTTTGGATTAGAATCTAAACAATGGTTGGGTGAGAATGTAAACACTTGGGTAACGACTTATCGAGAATGGAAGTACCTAGACAATGGTGGAATAAGAATACAACCATCTTTGCAATGGCTGGGTAAAAGTGGAAACACCTGGACAATGGTGAAGTGAAAATGGAAGCACCTGGGTTATGACTGAGAAGAAAAGCAGCTTAGGAATTATTTAGTTGAGAATAAGAGCAAAACATGACACATCTCTATATGTAAATCTAGGTTTCAGTTAAGTGTTAATGCTGTCCTCATCTTGAAGGCAGTTGCTCACTGAAAACCCTGCAGCCACGATTAACATCAGTTCTAAAATCTTTTCTCACGCTTATTCTCAACGTCCTAGATTGTTCTGTGATACTATTATTAGAGATATCAAAACGTTAGTAATATAGAGGAAAAACAAATTCTATCCTTTAGGCTTTATCAAATAGATACGACGTCATATCAAAAGCTCAAGGCAAATTAAAATGTCTGACACTCCAATATCATTATCAACTAGCAGCGTTATCCTGCAAAATGTCAATTACATCTTTCGCGTGTTTTATCGTGATAATGCCAAGAAAACTCAAAGGAAATTTATCTATTTAGGCAGAAACAGCGAAGACCCAAGAACAAAGCACAAGTTAAGGGAACTGGTGACATCTGGCCAACCTAATCACCCAATCAGATGTCACAGCCTTCATCGGGTGATGACTTTGCCTGAGAGAAGCGACACAGGGAAGAATAGTTGAAGCCTCACTGCAGTTGATTACCGCTGATGCTTATGCTGTCATTTGTATATATCTTGTGAAGATATGTAAAAGTAAATTCAAAAAGGTCATAGTATAACGTTTCCATTTAAAGATCGCTTGTATTATGTTCTTAATAGGGGTAAAGCCACCACAGTGCAACAATACCCACTTGCACTACATTATATTCTGTTCATATATAATCTATGAAATGGTTTATTCAAACACATATTTATCATGTTGAATACACAATGACATAAATATATCAACACCAAATGTTATATGAACAGCGGATTATCCCACCAACTTATGACGAGACATGTACATGACGGGCGCCTGGGGATGCTGCAGCGATGTGAACTTAAAAATCAGATACAGAAGAACCCTTGAGTCCCGAGTGATTGCAAGGAATCCACGACCGCTGCCGCTACCTGGTAACGCCACACTGAAATACTTCCCTTTAGAGAATCGTATCATCAGTATGTTTCTCCGTGCACATATCTTCAGACGTCAATATATCCATAACATTTCATGCTGTCAGGGCCGGAATCCCAATGTAATTACCTCCCTTAACTTGTCTAAAGCACAGTGAGGTTACGGTAGCTTCAGCCTCCTTCATAAAAGTTAATTCTCATGCGTAATATGGAAGGCGACTGTTAATGTTATTGTCTGTAAATGGCGTGAAAGACACCTATATTCGGATGGCTGCCTCCTGTTGATGTCAGTTTGTCATTATGACAAGGTTGGTTACATCATGTTGTGTCAAGGGCTCTTGTCTCGCCTGTAGTTAGCACGATACAGTTTGTGTGTCAACAAGTTCCCTTCTGATTATAACATGGTGGAAGTCACAGGCATGTTATCCAGCTCCGTGAACCATCCTTCCCAAACTCCCACGTCTTCACTCGCTTCGCTTCAGCAAATGATTCTCCGCGCAATTACTCTCTCCATCATCATCATAATAATACTAATACTAATAATATTAATAATAATAATAATAATAATAATAATAATAATAATAATAATATATTGAAAGCATCTAGAATACCTAAGATAAAAACCGGATATTTTATGATGCATAATTTTGATATCTTGCGTTCTTGCTGGTAGAAAAGAGAATGTTAGTGAGGAATACAGTGACCAGTGTTTGTCAACTGTATTGTCATCCATAATGATACATGATCCATCATCCAGTAGGTAGCTGGGAGTACAGTGAACAGTATGTACCAACCGTGCAGTGCAGTATGCAGCTGGACAGACACGAGACCCGAGACCCGACAGACCAGGGTGTACGATTGCATGTGGGGATCACTCGACCTCGCACCGAGTGTTAGGGTGTAGGAAGGACAGTGAGGTGGATGTGAGTGTAGAAGGATAGTGAGGTTAGTTGAGGGATTAGGATGGACAGAGGTGAGTGTGAGGGTGTAAGAAGGATAGAGGCGTGTGTGAGGGTATTGGAGGGATGGTGAGGTTAGTTTGAAGGCGTAGGAAGGACACTGAGCTGGGGGTGTAGAAGGGTCGGTGAGGTGACTGTGACTGTCCTGAGCAATCCAGCCAGCCAGAGCCGGTCGTTCCTCGGCCGAGCCCGCCGGCGGCCAAGCATCGTAATAACCTTCCCCGTCACTCTCTTCCTTACCAACCTTCCATACTTACGCCTACACACGTTAAGAATCTAATAGAATATATTGTATTATAGTACACGCTGAACCAGTGTCCAACCCATGGCTCTAACCTGTGTCGAGATTTGAGAGAGAGAGAGAGAGAGAGAGAGAGAGAGAGAGAGAGAGAGAGAGAGAGAGAGAGAGAGAGAGAGAGAGAGAGAGAGAGAGAGAGAGAGTAGCAAGCATATTATAAATCCGAGAACTAAACAGGATGTGCTGAAATATTTCAAGTTTGTGCATATGAAAAAGATGAGCGATGGGAGACTGACTTGGAGGATGTACTTGTCAAAAGTGGAGGTACCTAGGTAAGAGAGGAGGCTCAGGAGGTGGATGGATAAAGTAAAATAGGCCGGAGTTATCCAGCCAGGGCCTGAACATACGGAAAGGTTAAAAGTGTGCAAAGGGTAGAGTGCACTAGACCAATGTGGTATACAGGGGGCGACGTGCTCTTAGTGAACCCAACCAGAATCAATGAATTGGCCAGGTAAAACCATGTAAAGGTTTGTGGGGCTTGGCTGTGAATAGGGTACTCTGGTTTCAGTGAAATGTACATAAAAACTGAACAGATGTGAGCAAATGAAGCCGTTCTTCGCTTGTTCCTGGCATATGGCGCGAGCGTGCACACACAATTATATATATATATATATATATATATATATATATATATACAATGTGTGTGTGTGTGTGAAGCTAGTTCTCCACTGTGAATTAATCATATTCATGCTATACGTCTGTTTGTACGTCTCTCTATGTAAATATTCATCTTTCTTCTTTTAGTAGCAATACTGTAGCGAGTCGTTGCGGCTGCCTTGTCACCCTGTGCAAGTTATCTAAATTTCTGGTTCGGTCTGTTTATGTGTCTGTTCCGATGTTTGTCTGTCTATATTCAAGACAAGGAAATCTTACCTACCTTCTGGTGATAACATAATAATAAATAATAAACATTGCACTTACCGTCAAATGGAGTACGGGAAATAAAAGTTTCTACAAATTTCAATGTGACACTTCCGGGATGTCTTAAAAAAATCTAGCCAGAACCTTTCTTTATTTCTATTACACCCGAGAGGAACTTTCAAAATAGTTTTTCTCTGAATATACATAGACCAGGATTTCTAACAAAATATAGAATGGGATTTTTACCTGAGACGCGAGTTCACATGTAAGGAAATCCTATATATATATATATATATATATATATATATATATATATATATATATATATATATATATATATATATATATATATATATGATGTGTGTGTGTGTGTGTGTGTGTGTGTGTGTGTAAGATGAGTTCCTCCTGTAGGGCGAGATCCTTGGCGGCGTGCACTATCTTCTGTTCACCGACGCTGTGACAGCTTTGTCGAAGGTAATTTAAGCAAACACCTCTACCTGTATATCCATCTCTATTATCATTACTATTTTTATCATTATATAACCCCATGACCCCTTTCTCTAAAGAGCTTCTGCAGCTTCGAAGCTGTGCTACTTCCAGTAGCACGGAAATATAATTTTTCCAGACACTTTCCAGGATCTCCTGCAGCTTCAACGCTGCGCTGCTTCCAATAGCGGGTACGTGACGGACTCCTTTGAAATAAGAAATTCTTTGACGTGACTGTTACCAATGTTACAGTCTCGTCAAAGTTGTCTTCTCACCCCTGCCACTTATATGAAGTAGGATATGCTGTATGGAAGTAGTGTATGCTCCATAGCCTAGTCGTTTTCAAGTGGCAGCCGTTCGAATCCTGCTTTCGAACGATATTGTATACTTTGCGGAAGTATGCGTTCTTATGTATGTATGTATGTATGTATGTATGTATGTGTGTGTATATATATATATATATATATATATATATATATATATATATATATATATATATATATATATATATATGGTCGTGCTATCATGCTCAACAAATTAAACAACGTCTCCACCTGACAGGCGACTACTTACCACATCTGTCACTGAAAACGATAAACATTTTACGTTCAGTGAGGTATGAATGTTTTCTTGAGTGAGGGGATGCTTGTCAAGGTGTGGACTACAAGCAGGAGCGCAGCACAGGAGCAACTCACCATCCACTACATGTTCAGTGATAACTACAATTCACAACTCACATTACAACATCTGGTCAGGACGCTGATGAACCCTGTCACCTGGACAATCGACCCCGCTGCACCAGTGTCTCGAAGCCACGCCAACATAATCCTTGAAAAACCTGACCTGTAAATATATGACTTACATTCCACGAGCCACATGAAGGGACTTTCTGTTGTCTGTGTTAAGGACAACAGATGGAGATCCCTGCAATCAGTTTTACGAGTGTCTTACCATTACTATGGGAGGAGCAGGTGGGTCCCGAAGTTGCGCGGAGGTCCGCGGCCACAGACGACTTATGGGCCCACTTATGTCTTGTATCTTCCAGAAAAGTGAGCGCGGCCTTTTTTGTAGAGGGTATGGAAAGGCGTCCTAACGTCTTTGCTCTAGTAGCCTGGTGATGACTCTGTCCTCTCAACTCTTGAAAGGGATGTGAGGGTCTGTAGAGTTCCAAACCCTGTCTCAGTAGGACCCGGCTGCAGGGTAGTACTGCAGCTCCTCCGACCACCTAGGCCTACTGCTTTAGTCACGCGTCCCGGCGCTCCACCTGTTCCCCAGCGGACGATATTTGCCTCAAGCCTGACGTCTGGAGAGTGTTATGGGGGAGACTGTCGCAGGGAGACGCCACCACCACCGCCACTACCACAATATTGAACACGACGGAGATGAGAACGGGGCGCTGAGAGGGCCGAGGGCGCGAGGTGGAGCGTGAGTTGCGCCTGGCCGTCCGTCTGGGATGCTGGGGAGTGGCAGATCCCACACACTCCACGCACTCTTATACCTTCCTCCGCCCCCACCTGCCTCACCAGCCCCTCACTATACTGTGGTCTCTGTCCTCATTATACTGTGATCCCCGCCCCTCACTATACTGTGGTCCCTTCCCCTCACTAAATGTGGTCTCTGCCCCTCACTATACTGTGGTATCTGCTCCTCACTTTACTGTGGTCCTTGTTCCTCAGTTCCTCACCATACTGTGTCACTGCCCCTATACTGTGGTTCTCTTCCCTCATCATACTGTGGTCCCTATCCCTGACTATAATGTGGTCCTTGTCCCTCACTATACTGTGGTACCTGCCCCTCACTATACTGTGGTCCTTGACCCTCACTATACTGTGGTCCTTGACCCTCACTATACTGTGGTCCTTGTCCCTCACTATACTGTGGTCCTTGACCCTCACTATACTGTGGTCCTTGTCCCTCACTATACATTGGTCCCTGTTCCTCACTATACTTTTTTTTCGTCTGCTTTCCTGGCTCTACCTTGCTGACGCGGGAAACAGCGAAACAGTTTAATATATATATATATATATATATATATATATATATATATATATATATATATATATATATATATATATATATATCGGCTATGTATAGAGTTTGTGTATGGAGATGGTCCAGTGGGACGTTACCAATACAAGTTGGCGGGCGAGCCTTCCAACCCTCACCAGGGAAGTTCTTGATACAGGATGAACAATGACTAAAGACGCTGGCCTGGGGACACCCAGGGGACTGGGGTTGAGGGTTCCCCGGGGGTGGAATTGAAGAGTCCCCGGAGGTGGGATTGAGGAGTCGCCTAAGGCAAGACTTATATAGAGTCCTCGAGGGAGGAGGTTAAACAGTACCCCGCGGGGTGGGGTGGGGGGTGCTAAAGAGTCCCCGGGGGCGAGGGTTGAAGTCCCCATGGGCAGAGAAGTCTCCAGGTGTGAGGGTTAAAGAGTTCCCAAGGACTGGGGGTGAGGAGCTCCCGAGGGCGGGGGGATTGAGGATTCACGGGTGGGGAGGGGGGGTTGAGGAGTTCCCGCCCTCGGGGACCTGTCAGCCCCGCCCGCCCTCAACGCTGGTGAAGACCAACATAAGCCTGGGCCAGGGAGTGTGGGGCAACACGATACGATAATAACTTGATTATGTGATGATCACGAGATGCGTGGCCCACAACTTATAATAGTATTGCGGCGGTGTCTCCCCCAAGGACCGTCCGCGCCATCACCAAGCCCACTACCTGACACCCACCAACACGCCACCTGCCACCCATTACCATGCCAACATTGCCATCCCACCCATCACAACGCCCACACTACCTGCCATCCATCACACCGCCCACACCCACTGTTAGCAATAACTACACCCACACCCCCTGCCGCCAATGACCATGCCCACATTACTCTGCCACCCATCACAACGCCCACAACCCCTTGCAACCCACAATAATGCCCACATCACTGACCATCCACCTCCATATTGTAGCCACCTGCCACCCATCGTTAACCCCACACTACTCTTCCACCCCTCACCATACCCACACTACCCTACCACCCATCACCATGCCCACACTATCCTGTCATACTTCACCACACCCACACTACCCTATCATCCATCACCATACCCACATTACCCTGTCATCCATCAACATACCAACATTAACCTCTCATCTATCAACATCCCCACACTACTCTGTCATTCATCACCATACCCACAGCAACCTGTCATCCATCACCATACCCACACTAACCTGTCATCCATCACCATACCCACACTACCCTGTATTTCATTGATACGCCCACACTATCCTACCATCCATCACTACACCCACACAAACAAGCCACCTATCATCGTACTCATGCCATCTGCCTCCCATCACCATGTCCACAAAACCTTACCACTCTTCACAATGTCCACACTACCTGCTACCCATCAACACATCCACACAACCCTGTCACCCTTCACCATGACCACATTACCCACTACCCATCACCATGTCCACACAACCCTACCACCCTTCACCATATCCACACTACCCATTACCCATCACCATGTCCACACTACCCTGCTACCCATCACCATGCTCATGCTACTTGTCACTTGTCACCATATCCACACTTCCTGCCACCCATCATCACATCCACACTATCCTGCCAACCTGATGACACAACAATGATGGCAGATTCGAATTAGAAACTACAGATGTTGGCGTCTGAGTTTTGGAGAGTATGTGGAAGGAGAAAGTTGAGAGTAAATGTGAATAAAATGTAAAGTTATTAGGTTTAGCAGTGTAGAGACAGGTTGGTTGGGGTGTGAGTCTTAATGGAGAAAATACAGAGGTGGTGAAGTGTTTTAGATACCAAGAATTGGACACGGTATTGAATGGGCCCATGGGAGAAGAGAGGTAAAGGATGAATAAGGGTAAAGGTTCTTGAAGCAATGTGAAATGTGTAAAAAGAAAGGTCACTATCTGAGACAGTAAAAATGGGCATGTTAGAGGGTGCAGTAATCCCAATGATGTTTTACTGATGCAAGGCATGGGCTATTAATGAAAATGTATGGAAGGGGGCGAATGCGTAGGAAATAAAATGCTTGAGGGCAATGTCTAGAGTGAGGTGGTTTGATCACATTAGTAATAGAAGGGTAAGAGAGAGGTGTGGTAATAAGAGTGTGGTTGAGAGAGCTGAAGAGGGGTGTAATAAAATGGTTTGAATATGTGAGAAAATGAGTGAGGAGAGGTTGACAAAGAGGATATACGAGTCTGACATGGTAGGGACAAGCAGGGAGACCACACTGGAAATGGAAGAATGGAGAGAAAATGAGTTTGGGTGATCTTGAACATGCAAAAGGGTGAATGGCATACATAAGAGAGAGTGAACTGGAATAATGTGGTATATGAGGGTCAATATGCTCTTAATGGACTGAACCAGGGAAACCTAGGATAGGTCTGTGGCCCTTGGTATGAATAGGGGGCTGTGCAGAAAAAAAATCATACTTATTCACCATCTCACGCATTAGCAAGGAAGAATTCGAGAACAGAGGACTGAGCCTTATAGGAAAAAGCCCTTACTTGGCCCCATTCCGTTCCTTCTTTTGGAAGAGTAAAAACTGGAGAGAAAGATTTCCAGCCCCTTGCTCCTACCCCTTTTAGTTACCTTCTATAACATGCAGGAATTCTTGGAGCATATTCTTTATCCCCTATCCCAGGGATAGGATATACTTAGTGTACCACAAAAAATAAATCAAGAGGGATGCAAAGGTGCTACTCAACAATGAAAAACTACAAGACACATGAAAAATATGTATATGTAAAGCCTACATATAATAACATTAATTCACAAATTCAGATGTTCACTTAAAACCTGCGATAGAATTACTAGACTACACATAAAAATTGTTCACCTCTTAGCAGAAATATCTATAACACAATCTAAAAGAAATATTACATATGCTTTGCAAAGTAACACGAACTTTATTTTCAATATCTTGATTCAGGAGTGAACTTGGCAAGAGGCCCAGCATAATTCTGCAAAATAAACTTTATTTTGCTTAATTACTTTGAATTTAAGATTCATGCTCTGATAATTTCAAAAAGGCATATCTTAAAATCTAAAAGAATAAAAATTATTTTGTTCAGCAATGCATGTATTTTGAAGATTCAAAACATTTAATGAACATTACAAATAAGTCTGCCATTACAAGTTTCCAAACCTTGTGCAATATTGCTTATGAGGTAGAATGTATATAATTTATCACAGCTTTGCCAATTAGAACACTAAAAATAAAACTCATATCAAAACAGACTATGCTAAATTCTAATCATGTTATTCTCTTTTTCTGATTATCCACAGCACTCTTTAAGGAAAACAAACTATATGACATCTATATCCAGCATAACATTTACAGTAAATAGCACTGTGAGCCATGAATGTGACACATGGGAATACAGAGCCAGTGATGAAATTTTTAGTATCACTGACTATGAATGAATAAACATAATTCAATATCAATCCAAAATTCCTTGGACTTACATTTCATTGCATAACTTCTACTGAAAATGCAATGATCCATAAATAAAAAATATCTAAATTATGCATGCGGATCAAGTGGAAGAAAGAACCTCAGCTCCCAACACCTAAACAATCTGAAATATCAACAAAATAGCAACAGAGACCCAGTTCTCATCAACTCATAATTTACAACATTAGGATCTTATAGTCTCCAGCTCTACAAGAATGCAAATATTATGTAACTCTCAGTTATAAGCATCTTAGCAATGTGGACCTAAAGTAATAGACTCTTGGTTCCCAATATCTCAACAGTTTGCATCTATAATGATGGGAAAACTCTTTTCCATACACCTTATTATGTTTTCAGGTGAACAGGAGTTTTAATGGAACTTCTACTTGTAGCATATTCTAAAAGCACTATCTGGTTAGATGGCCCATTACTCTGCAACAGTGCTGTATCACATCATGATAAGGACTGTGGTTAAAACCATTTATTCTAAAAATATCAGCTATTTCATTCCACATATATTCTGGAAGGCTGACAGGTTGCTAAAGCTTTATAGATATAAATAAATAGGACGAAAAAGGCCAGCATTGGCATTTATTTTTTTTTTACACAAGAATGCATACAAATATGATTTAGAGCAATGAGAGTGAATCCAGTCAAGATGGAGGAAATAATCAAATAAAACATCATGAAGGGCATCATTGTCAAACTCATGGAGTACTAGATGGTGATGTTGATTAGTTGAATGACACTCCACTACTGCCTAACATCATATTTCTCTCTGCTCTGAGATTGTTTCATAAAGTTCTAAGTAAATCCTTTCACATCTCCAATGACAATCTTCACTCAAAATTCCAATTCAAAAGAGGGGTCAGTGCTTATTTCAATACAAGCATTCCTGTTGTACAATTTGAGAACCATGAATCTCCAAACTTTAATATCATAAGCAGTATTTTTCATTGTTTCACTTACTGCTTTCCTTACCCTACAAACTTTATAACTCTATTCATCTACCTAAATTCTTCCCCAAAGGCAGCAGACGCCAACATCTGAGGAATGGGTTTCTTACACTGATTTTGACAAGTATATAAACAAATGAATAAAGCATCTTGCATTAGTCCAAGATTAATGATCAAGAACTTGCAGAAGATATCATATCAATGTTAGCTACTTTGATCCAATACAATAAAATGCCATTCTAACACGGCCTAAAGCCAGAAAATAGAACAGAGGCTGAAGTAACATATTCAGAAGTAGAAAAGATGTACAAAATCATTCCGAAAGAATAAACAAATGTGGAAAACCACACCTTAACCAAACTACTAAGAATAAACATGTACATATTTTGGAATATCAAAGAGTCCTCAAGTCAATCCCAAATCAGATGAGAAACTTCAATGGGTGCAAATACAAGAATATACGAAAAGACTTTTAGCTATTATCTTTAGCAAGAAGGAGGCAAGAGTTATTCACCAAGCTTTACTTTACACTCATGTAGACATAAACAGTCTGATGTGCCTAAAACCATCTTAAAAGCACATGAGAAATAAATATACTTATAACTACATTATCAAACTTGCAATTCATTACAGTTGCTGAAGTAGCAAGTATGCTAGTTTAAATTTACCAGAATCTACCTCCATGTTATCCCTGGAATAGTTAGCTGCCAAATATTTTGCTGCAGCAATAATAAGTGCAACAAAACCTTTGATACATTAACTCACTGAAGTGGAATCATCTCAAACAAATGTGGAGAGGCTCAACCTTCCACATTCTGACAATGTACAAGAAATGACACTTCCTATGTTCTGTTCCAAAGATATTAAAAAATTTTCCATCAAAATATAACTGACTTTCCAACAAATATCTTTAATATAAGTACGGAAGCCAAGATTTCTAAACAGTTCACCAAGTTGAAGTGTACAGGGCTCTCTATAAAGACTGATAAATGGAGATTGTGTACAACCAAGGTAGGGGAAAGATGGTGACAGTTTCAGATCCAAAAGTCAGAAGCTCAGACACATTCACCTGCCAAAATTTGATTAATGATCATTCTATTGTACTTCATTGAAAGTTTCACTGGTTTTACATCCAAGAAGTCCAAGCAGAATAAGGCATGGCTTAAAGTTACCTGGATTACAATTCTCAATGCATAATAAAATCCTTCTGTGATTTCAACTTAATGGCGCTGAGGATAAAAACTGAATATCCTGCGAGATGAATATAAATCGTTCCTGTCAGACACACCAAAATGGTCCCATACAAGTTATTGTTAGATTAAATACGGAAAAATGCCAAATAGATAATAAAGGTCCTTAAATGGCTGCATCAATTTGGGTCATACATATCAACAAGTTCCCATACACTTACAGTTGTATAAAAATGGTCCCATACAAATCATAATTGCTTTAATTTCAAAGATTCATACTAAGGGTATTCATTACAACATGCAGTAAATGTATTATGTTTTTCATGTAATTCTGTTATGAAAAAAGCCATGGCCACAGTATTTAAACTGACACACTAAAAGTCTTCTTACTGATATTGTATCTTAAACTTGAGGCAATGGATTAAAAAGCAACTATGAAACATCTCACCTGCAACAATGAGCATAAAGATCACAACCACTACAATTTGTAAGGACTGAATCTGTTCCTTGCTTCACTCATACCAGTCTGGGAGTGAACAAATCCCTTGTTGTAGTTGCTTTAACCTCTTGTGTAGATATTTTGTATTAGCTTACCAATATGATGCCAAAGTTTTGAAAACAAAACAAAGATTTTCACCAATCCTGTAGTTGTGGTATATTTTTATAAAGGTCCAGCGAATCAGGGTTGGAAAGAGCTGCCCTGTTCTTAACAGTCTCTCCTTGGATAATCTGCCTCACAGCCACTTCTACTTTTTTGCCGCTGACTGTGTACTGCAAAGATATCAGATAATTTAACCAGATTTTCCCCCACAGCAATAACAGCAATCAAATTAACTAAACAAATACATTAAGGAAAGATTCTATGATCAACTTACTGGCAACTCTTCCTAATAATAATGATGATAATAAGTCCTGTATGTGTGGGAGAGGAAAATGGGAGACAAGATTTCTGTACACTCTTTAGCATATTTCTGGAGCTTGCTAAATTAAATAGTCCATGAAACCTATGCTGGTGGACTTCTGAATAAAACTGGACATGGCTAAATACAAACATAATAACCACTAGCCTAATGATTACCTTTTAAGGGGCTGAGAAAATAAAAGTAATGTTTAAAGGTGTAAAACACTTACTGGTACTTCACTGATAGGAAGAATAACAGCAGGAACATGTCTTGCTGAGAGTTCAGCACGTATGGCTATCACAATGCGGCGTGTGAATTCTTGAGTGAATTTGGCATGTGGATGAAGCTTCAAGAACAAGACCACCCGTTCCTCACCAGCATCATTCCTCTGGCCCACACATACACTATCACTGACTTCCTCAAACTGTTCAACTGTAAAATAAAACATACATGTCAAATTTTATTAGCCTGATAGCTGCTGAAAAATCTAAATGGAAGCCTATGTTTACCGGACTCATAAAAATTACTATTGTGGGTGAAACAGTAGAATTTTAACAGAAACTTAATCGCTTGAAATACCATTAACAATTCCCTAAACTTGTATGGAACTAATTTTCAGGTTAAAAGCAAATTCATTCATAGCATTTCAAATAAAATGTATGTAAACATCTACAATGCATAAAATATGAATTACACAGAATACAAGAAGAGGGAGATCAAATTGGAGGTGGAAGGATGGGTGAAAAAGATTTTGCGCGATCAGGGCCTAAACATACAGGAGGGTTAGAGGCGTGCAAGGAACAAAGTGAAATGGAAAGATGTGGTATACTGGGGTCAAGGTGCTGTCAATGGATGTGGATAGAGGGCTGTGGTTTTGGTGCATTACATATGACAGCTAGAGACTGAGTGTGAACAAATGTGGCCTTTTTTATCTGTTTTCCTGGTGCTCCTCACTGAAGCTGGGGGTAGCAATGCTGTTTCCTGTGGGGTGGGGTAGCACCAGGAATGGATGAAGGCAAGCAAGTATGAATATGTGTATATATGTATATGTCTGTGTATGTGTACATATATATATATATGTATGTATATGCGTATATGTTGATATGTATATGTATGTATATGTGCATGTATGGGAATTTAACGCTACCTTGCTAATGCGGGAAATGGCGAATAGTATGAAAGAAAGAAGTGTAAAGTGTGTGGAAGAAGAAAGTTAAGAGTAAATGTGAATAAGAGCAAGGTTATTAGGTACAGTAGGGGTGAGGGTCAAGTCAATTGGGAGGTGAGTTTGAATGGAGAAAAACTGGAGGAAGTGAAGTGTTTTAGATATCTGGGAGTGGACCTGTCAGCGGATGGAACCATGGAAGCGGAAGTGGATCATAGGGTGGGGGAGGGGGCGAAAATTTTGGGAGCCTTGAAAAATGTGTGGAAGTCGAGAACATTATCTCGGAAAGCAAAAATGGGTATGTTTGAAGAAATAGTGGTTCCAACAATGTTGTATGGTTGCGAGGCGTGGGCTATGGATAGAGATGTGCGCAGGAGGATGGATGTGCTGGAAATGAGATGTTTGAGGACAATGTGTGGTGTGAGGTGGTTTGATCGAGTAAGTAACGTAAGGGTAAGAGAGATGTGTGGAAATAAAAAGAGCGTGGTTGGGAGAGCAGAAGAGGGTGTTTTGAAGTGGTTTGGGCACATGGAGAGAATGAGTGAGGAAAGATTGACCAAGAGGATATATGTGTCGGAGGTGGAGGGAACGAGGAGAAGGGGGAGACCAAATTGGAGGTGGAAAGATGGAGTGAAAAAGATTTTGTGTGATCGGGGCCTGAACATGCAGGAGGGTGAAAGGAGGGCAAGGAATAGACTGAATTGGAGCGATGTGGTATACAGGGGTTGACGTGCTGTCGGTGGATTGAATCAGGGCATGTGAAGCGTCTGGGGTAAACCATGGAAAGCTGTGTAGGTATGTATATTTGCGTGTGTGGACGTGTGTATGTACATGTGTATGGGGGGGGGGGTTGGGCCATTTCTTTCGTCTGTTTCCCTGCGCTACCTCGCAAACGCGGGAGACAGCGACAAAGTATAAAAAAAAAAAAAAAAAAAAATATATATATATATATATATATATATATATATATATATATATATATATATATATATGTGTGTGTGTGTATGTGTGTGTACATGAGTGGATGGGCCATTTTTCATTTGTTTCCTAGCACTACCTTGCTGATGCGGGAAACAACATTCAAGTATAATAAATAAATTAATAAATACATTCATTTCTCATTATTAGACAACTAGGCACAAAAAAGTATTTACCAATACTGTATATTTCTGCACTGCCAAATCTGACACCACTTGGGTTCAGAGTGCCATCACTTCGTCCTAACATTGTTATTCCTCCAGTTTTTGAGTTGATGATGATATAGTCTCCATGGGTCCAAGTGTGGGGAAACCTGAGCACAAAACAGATACAGATAAATAAAGGACTGATCCCAACACAGCATAGCTCACTGATTATCTGAATACTGCATGCAAACACTGAAAGATTGCATCAACTTGACCATCCAGATGAAATTTCATGTTCAGTGAGCATTTAAGTAGTATGAAATTATTAAAAAAGTGGTTGGTTGTGGGTTACTTTCATGTGTACATTACCCATTTCATATTGTGTACTATGTGTATCATTTCATTAATTCACTAAAGGTAATGTTTCCTCAGTTCTTTACAATTTCCTCACAGTCATTCTTGTCAACTTTCTCATGCCTTTGGTAAATCCAAAACTACTTCATACATTTTCTTATCTTTCTCCACTATCTTTGCAAGTAAAAAATCTAGTCTACACACCCTTTTTCTCACCTAAATCTAACAAGTTCACTAAAAAGGAGCTAACTAATCTTTTTATGACCATAATTCTAACATACACCTTGTTAGCACTGATATAAAAGGTTATTCCTCTATTATGCTTGTGAATGCTTCTGAATTTTCTTCCTATTTTCTATTTGTTTCACTGAAGATCTTATTGCACAGCATTATTCAATTTTGCTTCTTGGATATAATTTAAAAATTTTCTTTAATACGATTCTGTCTCTTGTAGTGAAAGTTCTCACACTTATATTACTCATCACTTGGCTTACTATTATCTTTATATGTTCCCTGTATTCTACTTTCTCATTTATGATGATAGAGGGAAAGACTAACTACACACTTTCAAGCACCTATCATAAGATTTTGCCATAATGACAGAGCTAGCAAGAAGCCCTTACCATATGTATTACCTGATAAATACAACTATTCCTCTAAGCTGCTTTTTATCATCATTATTATTATCATTATCATCATTATTATCATTATCATCATCATTAATATTATCATCATTATCACTATTATTATAATTTCTATCAGAGCATTGCACATGACAGCTTGAGACTGAGTGTAAACGAATGTAGCCTTTTTTGTCTTTTTTCTGAAGTGATTCTATTTCCTGTGTGGCAGGGTAATGACAGGAATGGATAAAGGCAAGCAAGTATGAATATGTACATATGTATATATGTATATGTCTGTGTGTGTGTAAGTATATGTGCATGTATGGTCGTTTATGTATATATAATATATATATATATATACATGTGTATATGAGTGGATGGGCCATTCTTCATCTGTTTCCTGATGCTACCTTGCTGTGGCAGGAAACCGACTAAGTATAATAATAATAATGAATAATAATTTCTATTATTATCATCATTATCATCAATATCATTATTTGAGACTCCAGTCATGGACAGAAGTCTACACTAAGGCTAGGCCTTAACTGAAGAATTGACATGTGAAAATGATTAATTTGGGAAAAAAACATACACATACATTCTTTTAACAGCACAACCCCAGGATCCCTTTTATGGGTCTCTTACTATTGTGAGGCTGTCCTCCAAACAAGAGCAAAGAAATAATGGGATTTCCTGGAGAAAGAAGTCCTAAATAAGACTGTCCTCCCTTTTACAGATTTGCAATGATATACTCAAACCATAAGTGACTTTTCACTCACAGCGTAACCACAAAGGGCAGAATCCAGTAACACCTACGTATATATATATATATATATACATATATATATATATATATATATATATATATATATATATATATATATATATATATATATATATATATATATATTTGCGCTACCTCGCAAATGCGGGAGACAGCGACAAAGCAAAAAAAAAATATATATATATATATATATATATATATATATATATATATATATATATATATATATATATATATATATATATATATATATAGGTATTAACTCTTACTGGAACATGTTTCCAGACAATCAAAGATTTTAAGGAAAGTGAAGAGCAAGGAGGATTGCATCAGCTTTAAAAGGGACCTAAATAGACTCCAAATTTGGTCCAGTGCGTCGTTGGTGAAATTCAGTTACATGCAAATTTAAAGTTATATGGATGGGAAAAAGTGAGAGTGGATCTTGATGTTATTATTATTTAGCAGGAAATAAGCCTCGTGTGTGTGTGTGTGTGTGAGAAGTTTTTGGGAATCAGCTTTGTTCATAACCTGTCATTAGAGTCCCACATTAGGAGAGTAGAGGAGATAAAATGTCTGCTGGCAGATATTAGAAAAGGATGTATTTAGTATTTCTTCATATCCTAGATAAGGCAAAACTAGATTATGCTTCTCAAGTTCGATTGCTGCACCGAAAAAGCACAAAGAGTTAATAGAGAAGGTCCAGAGGAAAGCAACAATAACAGCAGCAGATTTAAGAGAACTGATTTTCAGGGAAAGGCCAGAGGCTAGAAATTTGCCCACCAAGGAAGAGAAAACAGTAGGGGGGTGAACTAATCACCACCTTTAAGCTTTTAAAACAGGTTGATGTAGCTGGTGAACAGATCTTCAAGAGCTGTAGGAATGGTTAAACCAGTGAACATAACATGAAATTAAGATAGAAACATGTTTAAAAAGATAGAATGAAGTAGTTTTATAGCATGAGTGGTGAATGAATGTAACAGAATGACAGGACATGTTTAATGTAGACGACATACGTGAAATTAAGAAGTTGTATGAAAGTAGAGATTGTACAACAGATGGGGCCCCTTGAAGGTAGCACTGTCTCTTTACAGTACAAATACTGTATGTAATTAGGAATAGGTAATTATATAGTGTGCATGGACAGGATGGGACACAGTGAAGCCTTGGCGATATTATTACCTGGTAGGGGCTGGAGGATAGGGGAGAAAGAATACTTCCCACGTATTCCCTGCGTGTCGTAGAAGGCGACTAAAAGGGGAGGGAGCGGGGGGCTGGAAATCCTCCCCTCTCGTTTTTTTTTTTAATTTTCCAAAAGAAGGAACAGAGAAGGGGGCCAGGTGAGGATATTCCCTCTAAGGCCCAGTCCTCTGTTCTTAACGCTACCTCGCTAATGCGGGAAATGGCGAATAGTATGAAAGAAAGATATATATATATATATATTGATTGAGAGTATTGATTGAGAGGGTGAAGGCATGTACAGAGCATCAGATTGGGGAAGAGCAGTGTTGTTTCAGAAGTGGTAGAGGATGTGTGGATCAGGTGTTTGCTTTGAAGAATGTATGTGAGAAATACTTAGAAAAGCAAATGGATTTGTATGTAGCATTTATGGATCTGGAGAAGGCATATGATAGAGTTGATAGAGATGCTCTGTGGAAGGTATTAAGAATATATGGTGTGGGAGGCAAGTCATTAGAAGCAGTGAAAAGTTTTTATCGAGGATGTAAGGCATGTGTAAGTGTAGGAAGAGAGGAAAGTGATTGGTTCTCAGTGAATGTAGGTTTGTGGCAGGGGTGTGTGATGTCTCCATGGTTGTTTAATTTGTTTATGGATGGGGTTGTTAGGGAGGTGAATGCAAGAGTTTTGGAAAGAGGGGCAAGTATGAAGTCTGTTGGGGATGAGAGAGCTTGGGAAGTGAGTCAGTTGTTGTTCGCTGATGATACAGCGCTGGTGGCTGATTCATGTGAGAAACTGCAGAAGCTGGTGATTGAGTTTGGTAAAGTGTGTGAAAGAAGAAAGTTAAGAGTAAATGTGAATAAGAGCAAGGTAATTAGGTACAGTAGGGTTGAGGGTCAAGTCAATTGGGAGGTGAGTTTGAATGGAGAAAAACTGGAGGAAGTAAAGTGTTTTAGATATCTGGGAGTGGATCTGGCAGTGGATGGAACCATGGAAGCGGAAGTGGATCATAGGGTGGGGGAGGGGGCGAAAATCCTGGGAGCCTTGAAGAATGTGTGGAAGTCGAGAACATTATCTCGGAAAGCAAAAATGGGTATGTTTGAAGGAATAATGGTTCCAACAATGTTGTATGGTTGCGAGGCGTGGGCTATGGATAGAGTTGTGCAGAGGAGGATGGATGTGCTGGAAATGAGATGTTTGAGGACAATGTGTGGTGTGAGGTGGTTTGATCGAGTAAGTAACGTAAGGGTAAGAGAGATGTGTGGAAATAAAAAGAGCGTGGTTGAGAGAGCAGAAGAGGGTGTTTTGAAATTGTTTGGGCACATGGAGAGAAGAGTGAGGAAAGATTGACCAAGAGGATATATGTGTCGGAGGTGGAGGGAACGAGGAGAAGTGGGAGACCAAATTGGAGGTGGAAAGATGGAGTGAAAAAGATTTTGTGTGATTGGGGCCTGAACATGCAGGAGGGTGAAAGGAGGGCAAGGAATAGAGTGAATTGGATTGATGTGGTATACCGGGGTTGACGTGCTGTCAGTGGATTGAATCAGGGCATGTGAAGCGTCTGGGGTAAACCATGGAAAGCTGTGTAGGTATGTATATTTGCGTGTGTGGACGTATGTATATACATGTGTATGGGGGTGGGTTGGGCCATTTCTTTCGTCTGTTTCCTTGTGCTACCTCGCAAACGCGGGAGACAGCGAAAAAAAAAATATATATATATATATATATATATATATATATATATATATATATATATATATATATATATATATATATATATATTGGTATAAGTCTTACCAGACTGCCTGTAACTTTTTATGCAATGAGTAGAAAGGCATCTATGGCAAGGCTGTATCACTATTAATGGATGGATAGAAATTAGATCTTATTCAGAAACTTGTTGCTGCAGAGAAGTCTATCATTTCCCTGCTCCTGCATAATCTGCATGACCACAGGTCAAAAAATGAGGTGATATGTGTACGTCCATGTGGAGAGTGCAGGACAATTGAGGAGAAACTGTCCAGTGTCTTCACGATGGAAGTTGCATAGTGGACATAAGAGAACTTTTCAACACGTTGTACTGGTGTTTGCATAGGAGAGATGGGTGGTCAAGAATGCAAGTGAGGCATTGTAACCCATGCATGCAGGTGGTATCAGACTATGCCTGCAAATAGTTACACTATAAGTGAGAAGTTACTTTCAGCAAGGATGTATCATCAATGGACAAAAAGGAGTACTGTCTCACCATAGGCCTTCTTGGTTCAAAGCAATTCATCATTTCCCTGATCTTGCATGAAGCATAACCTTGGAGCTGCAAGAGCCCTGTACAGGAGGTCCTGGGGCTTGCATAAAAATAATAAAAACTTACTTAGCAAAATATGCTTTTGTGTACTTTATGCCACCATCATCATTCCAGAACTGTGTTGGCATGGATGGAAATGGTTTGGTGCAAACCAGTTCTCCTCTCATATCAAACACAGGTTGACCATTTTCTCCCCAAGCTTCAACAGCCATGCCTAAGTTCCGTCCCTGTACCTCTCCTTCATATACAGGCAGGCTCGGGTTGCTGCCCATGAAGCAAGACACAATATCTGTGCCTCCTGGAAAGAGAATATCATAAAATTATGAAGTGAAATGATCTGTGTGTTTCAGCTGCTATATCTGGATTTATCTTTCAACGCTTATTTGCTAAATGAAACAGTAAATTACTTGGGAGCTTTAAATTGAAGAATAATTTTCATTCAAAAATAAACTAACTTGGGTTAGCATATCATTTAAATCTGAATAATAATAATGTACATTCACAAGTATGGAAAGCTTTCTCATGATCCATGAGATATCATAGATCTCCAGGGGTTAGAAATCTTTTAACACTAACATCACTGATGAAATGTCTCTAACACCTCATTAACCACCAGTCAGTTTGTTGTAATATCAGCATGGACTGGTTCCACCCTCTAACCATTCAAAATCCCCGACAAGGTGATGATGACATTGTCCCCTAGTCATCAGTAGTGACATTCCTCATAATTCTTAGAATGCTCATGTCAACCTAGTGCTCACTGCTGCTTTAGAGAAAGTTTTTATAAAAAGATATGGTATGGGAAAGGTGGGAAAAACAACTATGAAAAATGCCAGTAGGACTGCCCCAAAGAAAAAACCTTTTCCACCTACTTTTCTCTAAGGTCCATTTATTCAACATGCCATGAGAGCATACCAACATGGAAGGTATGAGAAAATTTTTCTTCATGAATCCAAGCAAGGCAAAGAAACATAACCCCAAAAGTTATCTTTGGTCTTTCTGTCATGACAAAGGCAACCCTAAGACTATACAAGATCTACTCTTGACAAAGAGAGAAAGGTTTCCTCGAAAGATGTGTTACAGGAAAGCCATAGACCTCCATGTGAATAATTTCCATGGCAACCCACAGCACTGACACTGCCAAGATTGTTTTCCAACAGATTATGGGCATGATTTTATGAAACTAAGGTGGTCTCACTAGCTAGTGGATACTGTCATCACAGTACACTTTTGCTTACAGTGCTAATGGCAATACAGAGTTCTAGTGCTATTTCTTTATTAGTGCACCTGAGTAATGGAAGGAGAGAAATGGGAGAAGAATGTGTGGAATGGTGTATGCAAGGAAGGCATGTAAGGACAGGGATAAGTAGAGACTCTTGCCATGGCCACCCCCTTGATGGGAGTTCCCAGAGGGTATGGGCATCTGATACATAGATAATTAGATAGTGCATGCCACTAGATTAAGATACAAATAATTTTCTAAGTCATCTTATTACTAAATGAGCCTGGGTGGGAGGCACTCAAGCTAAAACAAAAGAAAGTTCCTCACATTTAAAACAGATTATTGAGAGAACATATTCTTTATCAAAATTCATACCTACCAGAAATGGATCCCAACATGACATCAGCCTTGATGTCATTATAAACATAATTGAATGAGTGTACAGACAAAGGAGAACCAGTGGAGAGGATGGCTCTCAAAGATGTCAGATCATGTGTTTCTCGGGGCTTTACCCCTCTTTCTTCTAATACAGTTAGCCATTTAGCACCAGTTCCAAGCACTGTGATTCCTGAAAGTGATGTACGTGACAAAAACTTATTCATCATCTGTAATCATGATAAGCACTTAAGTAAATAAGAATATCATTATTCTTACATATAAAAAACAAGGAACAGAGAAGGGGGCCAGGTGAGGATATTCCCTCCAAGGCCCAGTCCTCTGTTCTTAACGCTACCTCGCTAACGCGGGAAATGGCGAATAGTTTGAAAGATGAAAAGAAAAGAAAAAAGTTATCAAAGAGTGTACTGATATATGGAATGTGAAGAGAGCTTGTGTAGACAAGAAAAATTCTACATACAGAGAATGCAGTATTTGTCAACAGTTGTGAGAGAATTACTCTGCAGCTGTAGGACAAAGTGGGAAGCACAAAGAAGACTGCTCTAAAGAAAGATACAGCATTTCATAGCACAACAGTCTGGAATAAAGGCTGGTAATGAAAGTTGGAGTTATTGTAAAAAGAAAAAGTAAAAAGGAAAATCCAGCTACAGTGAAACTAGTCTGAAACATAAGGCTGATCATATCAACAACATATCAGTTACATGCAAATACCAAAGAACCACCTTTCAAGAATATGATATACAATAATGTTCCGAAACAACCTTATGTGCATGCTACTGAACTGGCAGGGAGGCAATTGATCTGAGCATAGTGACTAAAGCACTATGAGACCAAAAATGAAGTGGAAGTACAAAATAAACAGGTGTGTAACTGTAAAACAAGAGTCAAGGAGTGCTACACATGTTACTGCCCTACAATGTTGCAAATGATAACAAAGGTGGGTCTAGAGACAAATTAAAACAAAAGAAAAACCTATGATAAATGTAACATCATTTACCCTAAGTAAAAGTAATATATAAAAACAAGATCTCTTTCCTCAATAAATTTTTTATCCATTAATTCTGATTAAACAACTATTAAAATCAATATAGAGAATAAGTACATTCATACAGACTTATGAACATTATGACAGTATTTAGGTAATAAATTCCGTTAACAAAACTTACCTAACTTGTCAACAAAGTCCCAAAGTATGCTAGGAGTGGGCAGAAGAGGAGAACCATCATAAAGGAAGAGTGAACATCCAGAGAACAATCCCACCACTAGCCAGTTCCACATCATCCAACCAGTCTAGAAAATAAGTTTTGAAGTATGAGGCTTTTTTTTCTGTACTCAAACAGCAAGTAAACTGGGTGGCCATATCCCAAATTACCACTCTCCAAGCACTCATACATAACTCATGAGCTAAGCTTGTTTAAACCCATTAATCCAGCCAAACACTGGCAGTTAACTGAACCCTCCTCAGTTGCTTGTAACACACTGGCTAGCTTTTCACTTTGATGTGTTTCTTCAAGAGTCAACAATTACAAGTGTAGCGGACAATTTGGTAATCATGTTTCCATGCTTCATAATTTGGCTGGGTATGGAAGGAATTCATCTCTTCTAATTCACAGAGCATTTCCTATATGACTGTCATCAAGTATCAGCATATAACCTGACCTGTATAATCAAAGATATGGCCAAATGGCAAGAACAACAGATATACTTCTGATGGACTGCTTAGGACACCCATAGTATGTTATATAAATGGTGCTTCTAAAAAATTCCATGACTGGCTGCTTCATATGCCCTGGTTCAGTCCACTGACAACAAATTGCCCACTGTATTGCACACAACACAGCTCCAGTTCACTCAATACCATGCATACATTTCACCCTCTTGCAAGTTCAGGCCCTAAGCACTCAAAATCTTTTTTACGCCATCCCTCCATCTCCAATTTGTTCTACCCCTTCTTGTTCCCTCCACTTCTGACACATATCTCTTTTGTCAACATCCCCTTACTCTTTCACTTCATATGTCCAAACCATTTCAAGACCCTCTCTCCAGCTGTCTCAACCATACTTTTCTTATTACCATACCTCTGCTGTACTGAATAATTACTGAACTGATCAACCTTACTTGCACCAAATATAGTTCTTAAATATGATCTAAGAAAAATAATTTACTCTACATACATTTCTCAGCCAAAAGTTAATAACTTTAAGAACAGTGAAAAATGAACTGAAAAATAAACTTGCCGTGGTGTAGTAAGTGAAGACATCATCACGAGAAAGATCACAGTGAAGCACATGCTCTTTTGCAATCTGAATAAGGGTCCCCTGAAATGAATCTTGTGTAAACAAATGAGGATACCAATATAAAGTAAATGTTAATGTAATATCTAGTCTACCAAATGCCATTCATTACTGATATAAAAAAGTACATCAGAGTGGATCAAAATAAAATCAACTAAACAAAGACATTAATGACTTAGATATACAGCATGAAAAGTATGTCTGCATAATGTCTCACTGCACAGGTATTCACACAGTTATGATACAGGTATCTTGAATTAGATACTTTTTTCCTACTTACCCCAACAGAGTGAACCATACACTTGGGAACACCAGTTGTTCCAGATGAAAACATGATAAATTGAGGGTGGTGGAAGGGCACCTGTTCAAATTCTATTTCTTTTTCACTTTCCCACTCAGCCAGAAATTCATCTAAGAATATGCTGTGGGTAAAACACACAAAATCACTTTTTATGAAAATTTACATAAATGCCATAATCTTTTCTTAAGCCTGTACATTGCAAGGATGCAATCATCCTATAAATGGAGGTAACCTATAAATCATATATATATCCCTGGTGATAGGGGAGAAAGAATACTTCCCACGTATTCCCTGTGTGACGTAAAAGGTGACTAAAAGGGGAGGTAGTGGGGGGCTGGAAATCCTCCTCTCCCATTTTTTTTAATTTTCCAAAAGGAGGAACAGAGAATGGGGCCAAGTGAGGATAGGGGAGAAAGAATACTTCCCACGTATTCCCTGCGTGTTGTAGAAGGCGACTAAAAGGGAAGGGAGCGGGGGGCTGGAAATCCTCCCCTCTCGTTTTTTTTTTTTCTTTTTAATTCTCCAAAAGAAGGAACAGAGAAGAGGGCCAGGTGAGGATATTCCCTCAAAGGCCCAGTCCTCTGTTCTTAACGCTACCTCGCTATCGCGGGAAATGGCGAATAGTATGAAAGAAAGAATATATATATATATATATATATATATATATATATATATATATATATATATACTATCCTTGAGGATAGGGGAGAAAGAATACTTCCCAGATATTCCCCACATGTTGTAAAAGGCGACTAAAAGGGGAGGGAGCTGGGGCTGAAAATCCTCCCCTCTCGTTTTTTGATTTTCCAAAAGAAGGAACAGAGAAGGGGGCTAGGGAGGATATTCCCTCAAAGGCTCAGTCCTCTGTTCTTAACGCTACCTCAATAACGTGGAAATGGCAAATAGTATGAAGAAAAAAAAATATATATAGCTACATTCCAATTCCTGCACTCTGAAATAGTTCCTCTGATTTCTACTTGTCTCCTTTTACATGGTCATGGTGGTGTTCACACCCATGATGCTTGGATCAATTGAGTCTATACAAATCTGTTGTGATAGCAAAAAAGATGTACATGCTGAAGAAGATATACAACTTACCTATTGGGAATATCAGAAATGTCAATCTCATTTTTCTTGTGAACATATGGGATGATGACCACTTTTTTCAAGTGTTTCAAACCCGCAACAACATGTTTGAGTTTGTTGAGGTGGTCATGGATTTTGTCATTATAAACTACAGCTTCAACAGAAAATAAAATGGCAGGCTCTATTTGTGTGAACCGCTCCAACACCCCCTGAGGAGCAGAGAATTCATCTTCATCAGTAAACATGACACAAATCATTACCTGTATGTAATTTGCATGTCATTGTATATCACTATAAAAATAGCAAAACATTTAAAACTAAAATATGAAGACAAAACACTTCATTCTGACATACTTTTATATATGTGGTCAATATCATAAAAAGCTGTTTTCAGGGACATCAAGGGATGAAAGGTTTTGAAATCAAATTCAATGGAAGTCCCTCTCTAAATCAGGCTGAGGACTGGACCCCAGACACTATGAAAATATGAATACACAGCAATAAAAAAAATTACCTATTCAAACCAGCTGAAAGGCTTATTACATGTTTATAATGCACTATACTTCATATACATACCTTTGTACAGTTTTGAAACCTTAGA
This sequence comes from Panulirus ornatus, assembly GCF_036320965.1. Lineage (NCBI taxonomy): Eukaryota > Metazoa > Arthropoda > Malacostraca > Decapoda > Palinuridae > Panulirus > Panulirus ornatus. The sequence goes on from NC_092291.1 coordinate 10,323,957, forward strand.
TTCTGGTTGTTCAAACATTTTGTAGAACCAAATCATTGATGCTGATATGCATTTATGATATAAATAAAAGCAAGCTAGAGATAATTACCGTAATACCAAAGTCTGGTGAAGTAGAACTCCACACAGCACCTAAGGAAGCTGAACCAAGCATGGCCTCCACGGCAGCAGGACAATTGGGCAAATACCCTACCACACGATCCCCACTTTTAACATGATGGCCTTTAAGTGCTCTGGCATATGCACCAACACGTTTGTAGAGCTGTTCATATGTGATAGTAGTTATACCTGGCTGTCCCTCTCCTGTAATATTTGAGTTAACATTGCAGATCAAATATAGTCCTAAATCCTTGTTAACTTATGCTCACTGAAAAGATATAATAAACTCGGTATCTTACGTACCAATGTTAACACCATCTTACCTGTACACTAAAGTTGTACCTATTGGTGTCTCACTGCTCACCTGTTACAAGTGTCTGTATATCACAATTCTCTTTTCAGTTTCTCATCAGTGTCCTATCTCTTATAAAATTGGCTGACACTGAGTAAACTATACCAAACTGTTTACATCTTATGTGATTTCTCCTGCTGTAAAGGACCATGCAAAGTTTCATCCATGGAACACCTCCCTCTCTGACACCCACCATTCTCAGCTCTTAAAGGTCTCGGTTTTACTCTATATCTGCATCCCCTCAATCCAATGAAACACACTTTTACAGTCACTCTCTGCATATGCACTCTTTTAACAAGAAGTCAATGCTGGTGCTTCTTTCCATGTCATTACATTCTTTACATTAAAAAATGAGAGGAATGAATACTTTTGCATTGACTGAAGCCATACAATTCATCTTTACATCTACATGTACCAATACATAACTCTTTATCTCCCTCTTCAAATTAAAGGAAATCGATTACAAGTCCTTTAAGGTTTTACCTTCAAAGATATGTATATATTTCCAAACAATAAATCAAATTTCCAAATAAGATCCTTTCATGCATACAAATATATGTGAGAAATCATGAACAACAATAATAGATTTATCTATCATATAGCAAAAAAAATCAAATTACGAAGATCTCACTTTAATGGCACATTAAGAATAAGAAAACTTGATGTTCCTTACAAGATGACCATTAATGAATGACTCGAATACAATATGACTAATGTATTTAATTTGCTATATCTATAAAAGGCATTATAACTGAAAAACCCTAAACTGTACTTCATTTCTTTATCAGTTCCAATTAATATTCGAGAAAAAACGAATCTTCTTCAAATCCGTCGCTTTAGCGAAAATATAGTTTCAGTCTGAATTCTAACCCTCATTCCCGGATGTCACTACCACGAAACGTCGCTCTTATGAACGAACAGTCGTTACGCGATAAATACCTGTATATACAAATTGGTTATCTGACCGGGATTCCCTTCTGACTAACCGCAAGATATTTGACCGGACTTGGTTCCCGCCCAATTTACCAAGTTTTATTTGACATGAATTCGGATATACAATCATTGGCTACTTTACAGGGAAATTTGTATTATCTCACCCTGATCTTAATATGCATTGTATTTGCTTTATATTTCTAGTGGTTACAATTTCAATTGCATCTATGTACGTTTTTACGCAATTATGTTTGACTTCACTTATGTATATTACTAATTTGACGAATTAGTTAATACATATGCCATGTACTTTCATTAATGATATCCATGAACACGTACGTTAAGAAGTTCATGATACTGAGGTACCTAAATATTCATCCAAATATTTCAAATGTTTGTAATATTACAAATTCATTACAAATTGCCGATACTGGAATTAGGGTCTATTCTGGATACCCCTCCCAAACAACACGTGAAAAAAGTTGCTTCGAGTGGAAGATAAACGCAAGTTAATTCGGTGACATCCACAGCACCGATGCTGAAGTTCGGTTGAAAACCATGCCACCTGCACCAGCTGCTCCCAGGGGCATGCCTGCTGCAGAATCCTGGTCCTGGAGCAGACTTATCTTGCAGACCATCTGAAGTCATTCCCTGACTTGATCCACTTTGCAGTTGAAGGCAATGAGCTGCACAGGGTACATTCATCCAGGGTAAGGAGATGCAGCAACCTCTTCGAGTACCATGAGCTCATGCTTGCCGACGCGACCCCTGAGGTCAATGAGCAGCGGTCGCTTCGCTGATGTACCTCTTCACTGATGCCTACGGCATTGGAAAGAGGGAGGTGCTTGCTGCCTTCCTTGTTGTGCACGAAACCACCCTTAAAACCGTTCACAAATACAGCAAAATCGTAACACCATGAAAATATAATGAATATAATATGCATATTAAAATCAGGATAAAAACAGACATAACTTCCGGTTAAAAAGCCGAGGCCCTTTCGGACGGGTCCCGGTCAAAGAACCCGTCGTTATCCGACCAATAACCCTGGTTAAATAATTCGTTGTTATTTGGCCAAGAATTCCTGTCAAATAACCACTGCCGTACATGCGACATGGGTTAAATGGAAACGGAACAAAGGTTTGGATAGACTATCAATTAACATCAACTTTAAAGGTGGATGGTAAATCGTATTGTGTGACTTGTCAGCATAAATAATCAATAACATCATGAACAAATTTGCTAAAACACAGAATAGGTGTAATGTATAATACATCTAATAACTTATAATTATGAATTATCAATTCCAGGACACAGCACATAAACAAATTCATCCAACTCGATCATACCCACTCACCTGTTGAATAAACTGCTACACGATCATCACGGAAACGAAGAAGATTCTCAGCAAAGTTGAGCTTAGTGCCGGTAAACCAGCGTGGTATTTGTGTTATGTTCAGAGACGTGTCCACAACTTGGGAAGGGGGCGATGAACAGACAAATCCTCCATATTCCCACCACGTCCCCCAAAAGTCTGCATACTGACTCACTGACCATTTGTATAGGTCATGATAATCACCTGTAGAGTAAAACCTGAATTAGCATAAGGAAAGGACAGAAAAAAAAATTGATCATATTGTTTTTATGGTTATGCGCAAAATATCGAGAAACATGGCTTAATACATTCCTTCTATTCACCTATATCGATTATCTTTTATTTTCCCAAATCTCTCCACAGACTGTAGATCTCCCATTAAAGCCACACTAGAGATCAAACATTGGAAAAAAATTGACCGTCTTCAAGTCTCAACACTGAAAGGTTCATCGGTGAACTCAAATAGTTTATGGCTAGTTAACTGATATCAGTTCAAAATAAGTAGCGCCTAGAAGCAATAAGGGTGGAACTACACCTCATGTAATTGAATGTTCCGGGACTCGCTACTTTAGTGTATATTAATAACCCTTAGCTAGTACAAGAAAAACTGACAACGTTTGGGGAACTATAATGATTATCCGGCATATCTCTTGGCCGTCCAATAAACTGTTGTTTTGACAATTGTCAAAACACCAGTTTCTCATAACATCAACTAATTAGTATCACTTTCAGGGAAAATAATTAAACGTTATAAAATCAGACGTATATTTCGAGTTTTCAAAAAATTGAGAGAGAGAGAGAGAGAGAGAGAGAGAGAGAGAGAGAGAGAGAGAGAGAGAGAGAGAGAGAGAGAGAGAGAGAGAGAGAGAGTACATATTTTGAGTCAGGAGTAAAGCGTAGCTCTCACCGCACTTAAATCTAGTTACTTAAAGTCATGCGAGCTGTGTGTTATATGTTAGACTGTGACAATGTTGTTTATAAACTGAATGCCAACGACCCACATGTGGATAAGGCAGAAATGCAACAAGCTAGGCGAATGGAGTGAAAGAGCCATGGATAACACCCCCTGGAGATAAATGTTACCATAACCCCAAGCTTTACTTGTCTGTGGATTGCCTCGTTTCATGGTAAAAGCTTAAATGAAGGTATACACACACACACATTCTACAAATTAATGGGTGCAGGAATAGGGCTGCTACAAGAGCTAGATGTGCCATAACATCAAAATGCAATGAATTAGCAGTTCAACGTTTGGCAGGGTTAAAATGTGTCTGCTGGCTCTCGCATCACTTGGTATTCGCTCAATCTGCTACTCAATATTATGATGGAAATTGTTTTAAAAAATTATATCAGTTAAATTCACACCTTTATTCTCATCGTCTTGATCGCGGTTATTCAGCAATTACTTGGCAGACAAACAACGATCGATAAATTTCCTAAGTATTCTTATTGTCAAACATAAGACGAAGAAAGTAAATATAAAAACTTGAATCTTTATTTCTCGAAGAATATGTTTCATTAAATCTTTGATACACTGTAAATCACTGTATCGTTGATCTTTAAAAGTCCTCGAACTCAACGGATGAAATTCAATGTAATACTTCCTGTAGTGAAAGCGGCTTAACTACAAAACTTGAGGAAAACAAGGCAGATTTTCTTTGATACTTACCGAATGAAGTGCCAAACTTTTTGTTTACAACCTCACGGAATTCATCAATTTTAGTTTTCTTCCGAATATCAGGCCTCCAGAGACACGAATCTTTCCCGTTTGCCTGCATTTTGTCTCCATTCATCCCTATGGCACAACTTTTATCCAACACTACACGCGACAGCTGTGGTGTGACTGGTGCCTGACGCGCGGCAGCCAACCACAGCCTCCGCTTCAGAGGCGTGCTGGTGACGTCATCGTAGACACACCTCTGTTTGCTAAATTTAGTTTTTCCTGCAACGTATGCTAGGAAAGTAGCTAAACAAAAAAATTCATTGAAATACGCAAATACCATGAACATATGTATATGTGCTGATTCTATGGTTATTTTGAAAAAATAATAGGGTGTTATAAACGAACTATACGTCACACGTTGACGCCTGGCAACAACCTTGCAGCATAATTCTGCAGGCCAACCCCACCAAGGGTCCAGTTGGAATTAAAAAAAAAAAACAAAGAATCAAGGATATCAGGATCTCTAGAACATATTCTGGAGTAAGGATTGCGATACTTATGCTGTACTTGCTCTCTTACTAACATATGTGCCTGCTGCCTCTCTATCGTACTTGGCTTACTTGTTGTATACTGAAATTCATAAATTTTTGAGATGAATAAATGATGACGGATATGACCATGACTAATGATTAAAATGTTAACAATAGGTGAGTCGTAACGGTTCAACTTCAAGGTTTGAGAGGCATAAGCTTTCTGAACCGACATAGCCAATAAGTCAGCTTATGCAAATTGGTGATTTCTAGAAATTCTATCAAATTATTGCTTAATATCTTATGTCTGTTACTCAAATTCAACGAAGACGAAACCCGAAGGTCTTAATCTTGATATGTTTTTACATTATCCATATCACAGGGTTGGACCGCCAATTCTTAGACGCCAGTGAATCGCGACATTTAAATGTTAACCGAGTTAACATAGACACTAACGGAGATATGTTTCTTTTAACACCTCTCAGGTAAGGCTTTAGAAAAAATCTCATCGAAATCATATGGTAGACCATTTCTCTACCGGAGTATTTCCTCACTGTTAGACCCCGCAATTCCGCATGTTCTGTTGAACGGAAGCGCCGTGTACTGTCAGCGCCGCAAAAGCATTTCTGCATTAAATTCGCTACACACTCGTGACAATAACTTTTCCCGGTGGAGACTCCATTATCTCGCTCATACACACAAAGCCTTGCACCCAATCCCCACCAATTACCGCACACAGATTATGTAAGTAATTCCCTGCGCCCCCTGTCCTACTGACGAACTTTAGTCGTTCACAGCCTCTCACAATGCTTGTTGGAAGCACAGACCAGGGAAGTACACTTACAACTTCCACAAATCAACAAAATTGCCACGTCTTTCCCCCTCCGTTACTGCTTATTCCAAATGGTTAAGTAAGGCCCACAAACTGAAGTTACGATTTGAATTCCTTAACAAAATCTATGTTTTAAAGGCTGGCTGGTAAAACCTTTGGCAATTAATTATTGGCTAGGTCATGAAACAGTCTGAATTGCACTCAAGTTCTTTGCCTGTCGGTAGACAACCCCTACCCCATGTGTCTAGCCTCCCCTCTCGGCTGGTAAAGACCAGTCGCTTAGTAACACAACACAGATGACGTAATGGTATCACACATCATCAAATTAGTGGCCAGACGTAAGTACCCTTGGCTTGCGAGTCATATGAAATATTCAGATATATATATATTCGCCATTTCCCGTGTTAGCGAGATAGCGTTAAGAACAGAGGACTAAGCCTTAGAGGGAATGTCTTCACTTGGCCCCCTTCTCTGTTCCTTCTTTTGGAAAAGTAAAAATAAAAAAAAGGAGGGGAGGATTTCTAGCCCCCCACTCCCTCTCCTTTTAATCGCCTTCTACGACACGCAGGGAATACGTGGGAAGTATTCTTTCAGCCCCATGAATTCATTTTGTTTTCATGAAACTCACTCTCATAGTGCCCAGGAAGCCAGCCAAGTCTAAAGGGTGGGACCATAGAACAAAAAGTGATGTTGTATGAGTGTTTATTTATGTGGGGAGAGTAGCAGGACGACTGAGATATGTGTTCGATGTGCTCATTGTGGTAGTTGCCTCGTAAGCATGACGGTTCCTGAGACGAGGTGTATCGGGGTGGGTGATTCCCAGAACGTAGACGAGAAAGGGTGACTCGTGTTTGTCTGGAGAGTGTTGTTTCATAATTATGTATATCTGGTGTTGGTATGGTATTCAAGTATGTATTTGGAAGGGCTGTTGTTTTCTGTTTGTCCGATCATGTATTATGTTATGGTTACATTCATTCGGAGTTGGGGAACCTGTGAGAAGTTGTTGAAGTGAGAAGCAAGGGTAAACTTTTTATCTCTCATTGGAATTTGGCGGTTAGTTGGTTTAAGTGCAAAGAACTGAGCGTATAGCGCACTGACGTCTGTCGCCTGGGTATTAAAATGATACATTTATGGCACAAACAATAACTTTCACTGTACCTACCTTGAGCCAACGGTACGATCATTGGACACGCCGATACGACCTTTAAGGAAGACGGGAAGTACCTTGGGTATAATGACTTGTTTTCTGAATATGGCCTTTAAGAGGTTAGTTCAAAAGCCAAAATCATCATACTCAAGGGTTATACAGCCACGCTGAGGGGTCGTACCATCGTGCTGAAGATTCGTACCATTGAGTTCATGGGTCATATCGTTGTGCTGAGAGGTCGTATCGTTGAGTTTAAGGGTCATACCGTCACAATCAAGGGGTTGGGTGTTGTTTTGCTTCGTCTATTATTCCGAAGCCTCACGAACCCAATGATATGCTTCGAAGCTACCAGCTTCATTCAGAACTTTTCCCAGGATTTCTCTACAACAAACTTCTCTTAGATAGTATTTCATTTAAAGACGTAAACTATATGATTCATGTTAAAAGTGTAAACAGTGAGTCTTGCTTAATTTAGAATGCAAACAACAGACCTTCGCGTCCCTTCGAGGTTGTTTGTAAGCTGAAAAATACCAGAAATTCATAGATTAGTGTGGTGAAATTAGAAAGGTATACAGATATTTCAAAAAGAAAAGCCTACAAGCTCTAAATGTGACTAAGAAGGTGCAAATGATGTCAGTTGTAAACTTGAGGCAAAAGATTTATTGTCAATTCTTAAAAGTCTTTAGTACTATAATTGATAATTAATAAATCATGCCATATGTTGACATATATTAGCCTACTGAACATATGAACCTCATCTCATTGGAAGTAAACCGTTTGCCCACGAGTTTGTACCAAATCAAGATTACCGAAACCTTTGATAATCTCGAGTACCCGTAATAGATCAACTCTTAACCCTCTCTCCTCTAGGCTAGATAGACAGTAAAGACGATACCTGGCGTAGAAAAGTATGGCGCACACAGTCCTATCAACAGTAGACGACATAACGGTCCTTACTACTGGTCTCAGGTCCAGTTACGTTCAAGGACGGCTAGTGCAGTGCCTGGGTGTGGATCTTTGAGTGTGTGTGTGTGTGTGTGTGTGTGTGTATTTGGGATGGGGGACTGAGGGTTCTGTGTGTGTTAATATAATAACCAATTTGTACTGTGAGGGGAGGTAGTTCTAAACTCCACCTCGGCGTCAACCTTTTACAGGAGAAACCATCAGGTTTTGTGCCCACTATATTTTCTACCTAAAAATCTTTCCAAATTTTTTCCACGTTTCCTTCATTTAATGAATGTTTCCTCACAGTTACCTTATATAACATTCAATAAAAAAAAATTCTGTCTTAAATACCTTACGTTTTCATCATTCTATTATTTCTATTTGTATGGAGAATCTTGAGAAGTCACCTTGACATTTCGTTGCCAGCCTTTTATCAGACAAGATGACCTAACCTGTTATCAATGACAAATTGGCCTGAGTTAAGGTTACACTGATAACGAGTAGACATGTAACTCTCATGATTTTTTTAAACTTATTCATTACACACACTTCGTTCCGGAATCAAAAATCAGTAATTTTCATTCATTTATAATTTCAACGGAAGGTCCAACGACATTTTTTTACTCTTGTCTTATGGTATTTCAGTGACTGGCTACCATCTGCAAATCGTTTATTAGTTATAAAGCTATTCAGTTTTATAATAGAAATCCTCTTCCCAGGGTTATCCTTGATCAGGAGGGCAGACTTGGAATATTTGTAATATTTTACTTATTTCAGTTTTGACGCATCGTTTGCCGAGAAATAAGTTCTGCTCTTACTTGCTTACATACATGTGTCAGGGCACAGTGGAGCCACGACAGAAACTCTGTGCCTCAGTCATCTTTGTACCACACCACCTGGACATCAAGGTATTATCAGACGGTATAAAGTGGAATTTTCTTGGAGTGGTGGGATGTCTAGTGTCCGTTGTTTTCTTTGTGCTATATATCATTATGTTTTTAATACTGGGGCTTTATCTTAACATTGGTTGTTGACCTTTACCCAGTACTGGAGCTTTCTGCGTCTCTGGCATGAATTTCATATTGCCATTTAAGATTTCAAGTCTACAATCGTATAAGCTCCTAGAAACATAGAGATGATTACTGAATTCTTAAGAGAAAGATGATTGGAAAAGAGAACATAGGATATTAGATGATTTTCCATACTCTTTACGTTTTAACATGGCTTCACATTATGTCAATATCGGAAAAGGGTAAAGAAAATTGTGACTGGTGGTATGTGTATAGCTCCTTGTGAAGGTTGTGATGGGATCTGTTTTGGCCAGACAGGCAAAAGTTAACATCACGTAAATGTAATGTTAGAAGTCGTTAGAAGCCAAGATAATAGTGCCTTATTACAACGAAAAGCCTCATTTGACCGCTGTATTCATTGTTAGTTCAAGTTGTGTTCTGGTAATAAATCTTCTGGAAACCTGTTTAATCGCAGGTTCCTTTGGGAGAAAAAATGTTATGGGCATATCCATGTGACACCGTAATGACTGATTTGATTTATAAAAAATTGATGGATTAGGTGTGGTGGAAAGTTCTGACCTCTGGGTGACATGAGATGACCTCACTACGACCTCTCTGTTCGCCTTTTTTTCAGATACATACTGTCATTTCCACTGAAATGTATTAAAAATACGAAACCTCGCGTTATCTTTCTTTGTCTGTGCGGTCTCTGGGCTTTATGTGGTACACGGATTTTTTCTTTTGTCATCATATCATATCTATTCATAAGTATCTCACGACCAGCATTTTGATTGCCTTTAATCTCTATGGGAAACCTGGCAAATCAGAAACGCATAATGTAATGCCAGTAGAACAGAATCGTCTCTGTGCTTAAGCACAGCTCTCCAAACAATAAACTTACGAGTGGCCTTTGAACAAAGTGCGTGTTTAATCTATGGATTGTATGCTGGCTCTGAAATATGCATTATTGTATCTCAGTTGATTGAGAATATGAAACAGCATTCCAAAACATTAGTTTTCGAGTTGTTTGACCTGCTAACCTCACACAATCCTACAAGAAGCCACTAGAAAGAAAAAATAGATAGTCTTGGAACCATGATACATACCCGCCGAGATTCAAGTTGATCTTCCACAAAACGAGGGAATGGCGCAAAACCATGATTCATAGGCAGAAAACGAAACACATCAAAGATAATATATCGTTCTCTACATGGGGGTAACGTGCAGAGCAAAGAATCTTTTTTTTTTTTTTAAACTATTCGCCATCTCCCTCGTTAGCGAGGTAACGTTAAGAACAGAGGACTGGGCCTTTGAGGGAATATCCTCACCTGGCCCCCTCTGTTCCTTCTTTTGGAAAAAAAAAAAAAAGAATCATATGTCACGTAAATGAATAGCGTATTATTCTAATGAATGCAGAATTATACCATAATTTATGCACTGTACCCAGGTTAGATGGGGTATCGTAAAAGTATCTTGAAGATTAATATATTTCTATTGTAATCAAATAATAGAACTTTCAAGCTGCTATCTACACTGTAGTACAGTATGAAGATGCAATGATTGACGTATCTCCAGCGACAAAATTGTAATGATACTAGTTTGAAATCCCAGTTATTCTAATTGGTTTTGATATCCAACTGATATCGTTTATAAAACTATCATCTCTAAAGAAATTTTGCTAAGAATTGTTGAGGCGGAAGTCGCTAAGAAACTTCAATGTTTCTCAAACTAGCAACTAAAACAGCATCCTTAGATAATGCATTTACTGCTTCAAAAAGCAATATGTGCTTACTGAAAGTTTTTTCTCTGGTAATTAGCTTGGATTTTGCGTATTTACTGGTTTTAGTATAACTTCACAAATATTGGAATGTTAAATGTGCATCATTTGGCTTTACTGCCTGATCTTCTTGCTATGGAGAAGAGCTCCAATCATCTTATTAATATGCCTATACCACAGATGGCACTTTACTTAAATGTTAATCGATTGACTGATTTATATGAGTATGATGACTGTATTTAATCAATGAAGATCATACCACTATCCTGTTATTTCTGTTTAGTACAATGTACGGCTTATGAATTGTATATTGCAGTATCATTTCTTTTGATACCAAATATGTTTTATGCAGTTAATTCATATGATTAAGAACTATATATGTATATAAAGAAAATCTTTCCAACAATATTTTTATCTAAACTGAACGCGTGCATCACATGACGTCAAATCAGCTGTTGATGTAAACAAACTGATCCCATCACGTACTGTTTTCTCGATTATGAAGTAACCTTGCTACTTAGAAAGCATGCATGATGCATATGAGGCTATTCCCATTTTGGAAAAACTCCCATTGCAGATTGAAGCCGTCACTGCCTATGGTAAGTGTCCCTGAATGTGACTCATCAGACCTGACTTAGCATTTTGTGTTTAGGGTGCATTTCATGTTGTATACATGACAGATATTTTAGAATTTAGCTAATATTGTCTGGTTCCTCATTCTCTAATCATGTTTCATTATTTGTTTAGGGCGTATTCTATCTTGTGTAAAGAACAGATATTTTAGAATTCGCTTAATATTACCTGGTTGGTTCCCCTGGTTCTATTCATGTCTCATTGTTCAGACTATTGTATATCTGTAAGGATAGGAATTATTGCAAATATGATATATTTATGTCTTGGGGTAGGATATTAAGGTAATGTGATTAAAATTTAGCTTTACATTGAAACTACTTATGAAAATCACAACTGTTGTTTTGGTTTAGAAATATAGCAAGATGGTATTAGAATTTTTTTTTTGTTTACTATATGATTATTATGCCGACAAGTCGCCTGTAGGGGGTCAAATGCAATTTTGCTAAAGTTTGACTCACTTGTACTAACTAGTCAGTGTCAGTGGATCGAGTAGTATTTTGCTAACTAGTTGGCACCAGAGAGTCAAACGATGTTTTGCCGATTATCTCATTTCTCATTATACACCAATGCCTTTTGTCTCTGCTCTTACCTTGGCTGAGCTAGATAATGTGTGGTTTGAACAGTTGGTGGTATTTGTCCACAGTGTCCATTTCATTCTTGAGAGTGGCATTTAGCTAGTCATACTATAGCCATACAACCGTAGTTGTTGTAACTTGCCCAGAGCAGTTTGTGTTATATGCAAACCAAGTATGGACATGCCACAATATCCATGAGGGTGACATAATGTGCCTGACTTTTTGCTAGCTCAGGTTTTTATTACTCATTAGGCTGCCTGTGTGGCCTTTCTTCGTCTGTTCCACTAATGTGGGAAACTGTAATCAGGTGTGGAAAGAATCAAAAGTATATATATATATATATATATATATATATATATATATATATATATATATATATATATATTTATATATATATATATATATTTTTTATTTATTTTTTTATTTATTATACTTTGTCGCTGTCTCCCGCGTTTGCGAGGTAGCGCAAGGAAACAGACGAAAGAAATGGCCCAACCCCCCCCCATACACATGTATATACATACGTCCACACACGCAAATATACATACCTACACAGCTTTCCATGGTTTACCCCAGACGCTTCACATGCCTTGATTCAATCCACTGACAGCACGTCAACCCCGGTATACCACATCGCTCCAATTCACTCTATTCCTTGCTCTCCTTTCACCCTCCTGCATGTTCAGGCCCCGATCACACAAAATCTTTTTCACTCCATCTTTCCACCTCCAATTTGGTCTCCCTCTTCTCCTCGTTCCCATATATATATATATATATATGTATACATGATCGCCATTTTCCGTGTTAGTGTAGTAGCACCAGGAACAGATAAAGGTCACATTTGTTCACATCCATTTTCTGCCATATATAATGCTCTGAAACCAGAGCTTCCTATGCACAGCCAGTGTTTGTGGATATATTTTTGCATATATGCTTGAAGGAATAGTTGGATCCAACAGTGTTATATGGTTGCATATAATAGGGGAGAAAGAATACTTCCCACATATTTCCTGCGTGTCGTAAAAGGCAACTGAAAGGGGAGAGAGTAGGGGGCTGGAAATCCTCCCCTCTCGTTTTTGGTTTTCCAAAAGGAGGAACAGAGAAGGGGGTCAAGTGAGGATTTCCCTCAAAGGCTCAGTCCTCTGTTCTTAATGCTACCTCGCCAACGCGGGAGATAATAGAGTGAATTGGAACGATGTGGTATACCAGGGTCAACTTGCTGTCAATGGATTGAACCAGGGCATGTGAAGCATCTAGGGTAAACCATGGAAAGTTCTCTGGGGCCCTAATGTGGAAAGGGAGCTGTGGTTTCGGTACATTATACATGACAGTTAGAGACTGAGTGTGAATGAATGTGGCCTTTGTTGTCTTTTCCTAACACTACCTCGTGCACATGCGAGTGGAGGAGGTTGTTATTTCATGTGTGGCGGGATGGCGATGGGAATGAATAAGGGCAGACAGTATGAATTATGTACATGTGTATCTATGTATATGTCTGTGTGTATATATATATGTATATGTTAAGATGTATAGGTATGTATATGTGTGTGTATGTGTGGACATGTATGTATATACATGTGTATGTGAGTGGGTTGGGCCATTCTTTCGTCTGTTTCCTTGCGCTACCTCGCTAACGCGGGAGACAGCGACAAAGTATAATAAATATAAATAATAACATGTGTGTGTGTGTGTTTGTGTGTGTGTTTATATGAGTGTATGGGTTGTTTTTTGTCTGTTTCCTGGTGCCACCTCACTGACAAGGGAAACGGTGATCAAGTATAATAAGTACATAAATGAATGTTATTTATATAAAAGGAGGCATCAAATCTTGTATAACCGCATTTTTATATTGATTTCAGATGGGAACTTGGTGGTGGGCACGAGACAGGGCCATCTTCTCATGTACACTGTAACACCAGGCACCACTCGTCGCTGGGATGTTGCACTTCTCTGCTCCAACAAAAATTTTTCACGTAAACCGATTGTTCAGGTGGCAGTGATTCCAGAACACCAGATTATTGTTTCATTATCAGGTACTTAATAATGCTTTTGTGTGTGAATGATTATATAGTATGATGTTGTGGATTTTAGCCTTATTAGTAAAGCTACAGAATCCCTGATGTTTAGCCGAGTATAAATGCTTAGATTTCATAGATGATTTACATAAATATATATTATTTCTTTATTATTTATTATACTTAATCGCCATTTCCTGCATTAGCAAGGTAGCGCAAGGAAACAGAAGAAAGGATGGCCCAACTCACCCACATACCCATGTATATACATAAATGTCTGCATGCACATATACATACCTATAGATTTCAATGTATGCATACACATACATACACGGACATATACATATATACACAAGTACATATTCATACTTGCTGCCTTCAGCCATTCCTGTAGCCACCCCACCACACATGAAATAGCATCCCCCCCTCTGTGAGGTAGCACCAGGAAAAGACAAAAAAGGTCACATTCGTTCACACTCAGTCTCTAGCTGTTATATGTAATGCACCAAAACCACAGCTCCCTTTCCACATCCAGACCCCACAAAACTTTCCATAGTTTACCCCAGAAGCTTCGCATGCCCTGGTTCAATATATTGACAGCATGTAGACCCCGGTATACCACAGCATTCCAATTCACTCTATTCCTTGCATGCCTTTCACCCTCCTGTATGTTCAGGCCCTGATTGCTCAAAATCTTTTTCACGCTCCCAGATCCTTTGCCCCCTCCCCCACCTTGTGACTTACTTTCACTTCCATGGTTCTATCCACTGCTAAATCCACTCCCAGATATCTAAAACACTTCAATTCCTCCAGTTTTTTCCATTCAAACTTACCTCCCAGTTAACTTGTCCCTCAACCCCACTGAACCTAATAACCTTGCTCTTATTCACATTTACTCTCAGCTTTCTTCTTTCACACACTTTACCAAACTCAGTCACCAACTTCTGCAGTTTCTCACCTGAATCAGCCACCAGTGCTGTATCATCAGTGAACAACAACTGACTCATTTCCCAACCCTCTTATCCACAACAGAGTGCATACTTGCCCCTTTCTCCAAAACTCTTGCATTTACCTCCCCAACCACCCCATCCATAAACAAATTAAACAGCCATGGAGACATCATGCACCCCTGCCACAAACCGACATTCACAGGAAACCAATCACTTTCCTCTCTTCCTACTCGTACACATGCCTTACATCCTTGGTAAAAACATGACGGGCAGAAAAAGAGGGCATATGAGAGTTGCAGTGAGTGAATATCAATACACTTCAGGAGGAATAAGAAAATATTTTGGAAGTTAATAGTGCATGTAAAACATGAGAACTAATTTCTCTTATGTATGAATTTATCTTTTCTCTGCAGTTGTGAACTTTTTATCCAAAATTCTGCAGTACCATCGTGATTGCCACTTTTTTGTATTCACCATAAATATGCTAATATATTTCTTTAGAAAGAAGAGTGGGCAAAAGTTTAGGTGCCGTCATTTTGTGGGAGATTTTGGAGCAAGATCAAACTTTTATGTACATTGTTTCTGACACATTTGGAACTAGAAGCTAATATTTAATGTGATATAGTAATCACTATACATTTTCTAATTTGTCTTTATACTTAGGGAAGATATTTAGAAACTGCAATACTTTCAGTTTACTCATATCTTTTCTTAGACAAGTTGTTCTTTGAACTAAACCTCCTTTGTCATGTAATACTGCCACCCATTCAGGAATACCAAAGTGAACATTTTGTTTGTAGAATTGTTTGTTTAGTAAGAGGGCTATGTAGGCATACTTTAGAGATAGTCATATCAGCATTACATTTGTGTACTGTATTCATATTTTTTTCAGATAATGTAGTAAGTGTTCATGATCTGACCGTCTTCAATTTACCTCTTCTCTGCACAATGACTCAGACAAAAGGTGCTACTGCCTTTGATCTTGATATAAAGGTGAATACATAGACAACTCATTTTATGATACTTTTCATTATCTGTGTTAATTTGCATTGCTTTTTCATCAAAGAAACTTTGATGAAAATCTGTTTTAACTGATTTCATTGCCTTTGATCTTGATATAGAGGTGAATACATAGACAATTCATTTTTTAATACTTTTCCTTATATGTGTTAATTTGAATTGCTTTTCATCAATGAAACTTTGATGAAAATCTGTTTTAATTGATTTCATTGACTTGAAGTATATCATTACCTGTGTGTGTGTTTGATTACTATTTATGTGTTATGGGGAGTGAGTTTTACACTCTTGTTGCCATGTCTCTTAACCTTGTATACTTCTACTATGTCTTTACTCCTGTGTACGTATGCTTACACACATCCATACCCACGCTTGTCTATGCCAGGGTGTGTGTGTTTATGCATCATTCATTACTTCTGGATGCCCTGGTCTGGGAGAAGGAAATGGGATTTCCAGTAGAATTGTATTTCATTTGTGGATGCTTTGTGCCAATGTTGCATCAGTATTGAAACCTTATGTGGTCTAATACCGCACATTCTCATGTTCTGGTGTCTGCAGAAAACATTGTTCCCTCCCCATATATTTTCAGATGTGATGTACAGGCTACAAGCATATGATGCTCTTGGTGAAATCTTAGCACATCTGGTCAATGAGACGAGCATTTCTAATGGTGTGAGCACCAGCAACCTGCCTCAATATGTCTCAGGCTATCTTAAGAGAACAATGATCTTTCTTTCCTTTTCCAAGCTGCCACTTCATTTTGGGAACTTTACGTCTAGACACCGTAGTTATCCTACCTGTGCTTCAAGATGTTATCTGTTACCTTTCTAAGAAAAGGAGAAAGCCCAAACTTTTCCCTGGGTGCAAGAAAATGTTGGTACATGTGAGATATTTCTAGGTGCTCTGGGTGCTCAGAATGCACAATCAGGTGACTGCTAAGTGAAACACCTGATCAGTGCCTTGCCTCATGCAAATCAGGGCCCAATGGACCCAAAACATGGACCTAAAATACTTCAGGAACCTTGCCAATTTTATACCCAGAAATTTTTTTTGGGAATCAAAGCCAGAGGAGAGATTACATAGCAATAAAATGTAAGTGTGACATTACCTTTGAAAATATATGGGAAGTTGGACAAGTTTTTTTTGCATACGTTGTGCCAAATTTTTTTTCTCCTTTCCCTGTTTTTTGTCAATATGGTACTCTTTGTGCCTCTTTTTTTTTGAGCAGTATTCAGCTTTGTTATTTACACTTTTGCTTCGTGAAGTAAGCCAACAAGCCACAGCTTCACTTTTAAAGTTCTCTCGCCATAATTTGAAATTCTTCAAGAATTTTTGATAATTTTTCAAACACTGAAGTTTACATCCTGGTAACACCTCTCCTCAGTTTTTTCCTTCTTTACATTATCTTACCAAGTTATGTACAATATTTCTCTCAGAAAGCCTGTCTTTGTACCCTTATAAGGTCTGTTCCCATTTTTCTGTCTCTTACGTCTTTGTGTTTGTACATGCCGAGTCAGCTGTCTTGTTTTCATACTTATGTCCTAGTTCATTCACTCAGCAACTGCTTTGTATACATGACACCTAAACTTTTGTGCAGGATATTTTGATGAATTTCTTCAGGTATGCTCTTGGATCTTTGTTAAAGTTTTAATAATTGAAATTAGGAGTCTACCTGAACCACACAGCACTGAATATAGGAAATAACGTTTTATGTACTGATAGATAAGTTTTAGAATGTTTTATATTGATTATGTTACAGCATATGATAAAGGTATAATAATGCACTCATTTTTCTCCTTTTGCAGCATCATGTTTCATTGACTGGGGATGCAGTAGTGACAGTGCGTTTGGTTGTGGCTGTGAGACGTAAGCTCCAACTTTTCTATTGGAAGGCTAGAAAATTTCACCAGCTTCGTGAGGATTTGGCATTACCTGATGTGCCACGGGCATTAACATGGTGCATGGAGGCTATAGCCGTTGCTTTTAAACATGAGTACTGGCTTGTCAAGGTTAGTCTTCAGATCACTGAATTTGTCTCTCTTTTGCAGTGCATTGTTTGCCATTATCTAGCAGAATGTCCTTCAGTTTCCTGTGAGCATCCCTGTGAACATACCTCTTGCACTCCTCCATTAACATCACTTTCATTGGCAAACTACCTTGCTCTGTTTACTTGCTTTATTCTCAGTTTCCCATTCCTCTTCTTCATTTCACTTCATTGTTACAGCTTCTTTATATGTAACCATCCCACTTAAAGATTTCATTTTTCATTCATGGGTATGATGAAATCTCTCCACATTTATTCATGTTATTGATATGAGAGCAACTAAAACCAGTGGAGTGAAAAGTAGATTATCTGCTTATTCTTAGGAAACAAGTTAGAGAAAGTTCACTGAATTACAGACAGGTTTCTTTAATGAGTATGGTTGGTTGACTTATAATTTTTTTCAGTAAACATTAGAAGATTAGAAAAGAGAAAGAGACCCAAAGAACATCATTAGGCTCCCCTTTCAAAGGGACTCTTCCTAGTCTCCTTTCTTATAAACGGATATGAGATTTGCCTTTTTCCACTCAGCACTTTGCCTTTATCCAGCAACATCTTGAACAGTATTTCAAGAGGTTTGTCAAGTGTATATGCACACATCTTTGGCAAACATGGTGAAATTTCATCATTGATGTTAGGGCTGTGGTGTTTTACAGTGGAAACACTTTTGGACTTGTCATTCAGCTCCTTCCATATCTTTCTTCGTCCTCTATATCTCTAGCCTCTGAATCCAATATCTTGATAACTATACTTTGATTGAAAATTTGCTCCTGATTAATAATGAAAAGTTTAGATTTCTCATGCCTTACATACAATACAAAATTCTTCTCAAAGTTTCTTTTTTCCTTATTTCTTATCCTGCTTTCTTGTTCCTTGCTCTCTTATACCTAACAAATGCTGGCTTGCTTATGTGTTGCTTGTATCTTTGCCACATTACATCTCAAAGCTCCTTTGTTTTTTGACATCTTTTATTGATCTGTTCCTTTCTCTTAACCTGCCTTATGTATTTGAGGCTAGTGGTACCCATGTTTGGACTCCATTGTAAATAAACCTTTCACTACTGTACCCAAGTTTCTGTGTGTGTGTGTGTGTGTATGAACTTTTATTTGTTATTGCTGAAAACTTTTGATAACCTTACTAGATAACTTGGCAGATATGGAAACCCCCTCATTGTTGTTTGCTGCTATAGTATATTAATCTTTCAGCTTACGGGTGAACAGAAAGAGTTATTTGCCACTGGTCGCAGTCAAGAACCACTAATCACTCGGATGGTAGATGGAGAACAGTTAGCCCTAGCTCATGATAAAGAAACCATTTTTGTTAATGCTGCTGGCAATGCTACATGTAGTTATACTCTGAAGTGGGTTGAACAGCCACTTGCCTTAGGTAAGTTGTTCTAGCTGTATGGTCATATTGTATTGTCAACAATCGTTTTGCTTTCAAAGGATCTAATACAAAATTTTCTGAAACTCCTACAGTGGACATAAGAGGAAAGGAAATAATGTACTTATGTTATAGGTTAGAGAGGCTTTGTTGTACTCTAGTGTACCTCATGGATTGTGAGGATTATATAGATATGTATATCATTCAACAAAGATGGTGGGGCTAAAACAAAGCTTGACACTGTAAATCCCTCACATCAATGAAAATACTTGACACTTTTTTTCAACAGTCAGACCAGTCCTTCTGTAAGCCTGAGTCCATAGTAATGTGACTTCAGCCAGACCAGCTCTGAGGGAGGAATTGCTGTATTTACTATAGATTGAAGGCTTTAAAGCATGCCCTAACATTCCAGGCAAGTTTGTATTACATACTTGGTGTTTACAGATGACCTGCCTCTGGTGGATTACTTCAGACAGAAGCTCCAGAAGTTTGTGACAGAGCTTACGAAAATGTGTGACAGAAGAAAGATGAAATAGATTTGCAGAAAAGTTGGTAATGAGGTGCAGAGGGAGAATGAAACAGGATAGTTTTAGAGTTAGATTGATTGAGGAGGCCATGGGGGAGCGTAGTGCTCTAGGTACCTGAGAGTGGATGTGACAGCTAATGGAACTATGGAGGTTGAGGTGAGTCATAGGGTAGAAGAGAGGAATAAGGCCCTGGCTGCACCAAGTTGTATGTGAAATGAGAAGGATAGGCATGTTTGAAATTATAGTGGTATTGGCAATTTTGTATGAATGTGAGTAATAGACTTTGAGTGCAACAGATAAGAATTTACAAGAAAAAATCTTGGTTCCTTTCAGAAGCTATGTATCCTTTCTCTTTTTCAGCATATGACAAACCATATTTGATTGCCATCTTGTCAAAAACAATAGAAATCAAGACCACAGAACCTCAGATTACTGTGCAAGTTCTCAATTTGGATAAACCAAAACTTCTTGTAGTGGGACACTCAACCAAGTAAGCTGCTGGTATTTTGGATTATCCTTTACTTTTCTTTGACCGTAAGATTTATGACTTTATTCTGTATGTTCTCCATAGTGTACATGTATGGTAGGTTTTATCCCAAAATCTTTGTGTTTCAGTTTATTCATACTTAATTTGGGATACACAGCCACATAATGGTTGGTGACTTGACAAGCAATGGGTTGGCACGTAGCAGAATGTGCCTTCAAATTAGAAATGTTTTCCTTTGGATATATCAGTATTACAGTCTACTTTCTGACCTACTATGCATTCCCAAACTTCATTTATCTTTCTGTAATAGTTGCATTTTTATATTTTGCTTTTTAGTTTACCCACTTCTGTCTGCCTGTATTTTTTTGAGCATCCTTAAGTCTGCTTTCTCCTCTTATGTACAGTCATGTTTCTTGTAGCAAGGATATTAGTGCTTACTTTCCTGACCCAGGGTCCTCTTTTATAGGGCTTTTATGGTACCGTAGTGCTATTTCACCAAGTTGATAATAGAACCATTTTGAAAAATTCTCTTACATAAATGCTAAAAATTTCTGTTACAATTTTGATAGAAGAGTGTGTGGAATTATAAAAGGCAAACTGTGAAGAGGAGATTCTATGTGTGCCATTATGATTTTCTTTAAGAATTGAGAAGTCATACATAATGTTGATAATCATCCTTAATTTTCTGAATCCATGATTACCATCATCTTTCTGCTTTCAGAGGGAAGAGTCAGGTTTATGTTGCATCAACATCTCATGTGTGGTGTTTGCATACGATCCCCATCAGTCAACAGATTCCACAACTTCTTGCAGAAAAACAATTTGGGTTGGCCTTAAAACTTGTGGTATGTCAAGAATTAGTAAAGACTACTGTTCTCTGCATAATTATACATCTGGAGATATTTATGTATAGCTCCTTTTAATGTATACATAAAGAGCAAATTTCAGTCAATTAGCATTGTGTCAAATGTACCTTTAAGTTGAATTATCAATATAAAAGTTTCTATTCTTTCTTTGACCAGTTTTTCTTTTCTGCATGATGATTGTTACTCAGTGATGTTCAGAATTCCACTGAACTTTCTTGTTTGAAGAGTTTTATTCATCATTTCCAAGAAAATAGACCAATTCAGGGGAAATGGGGACTTGGTAGTACAGTATCTTTCCTTCCTTGCATAGCACATCATATACTGCTATTTTCCCATCTAGTCAACCCATGCATTACCACTCATTTACCCCTTATCCACTAACTTGCTTAGTAAATGAAACATTTTGGTCTTTTAGTAGGACTCTGAACATCTTGCAAGGATACTGTGTTTATGGAACTTGGAATGTACCCTTAGAATATGGAATCAACACAGACCTCGTCCATTCAATGAAAATGACTCTCCTGCTAATTAAAGTGGGTACACTTTTTTATTAACTTAAACTGGTCTTCTTTCTCTTACTTCACCTCTGGCTCTTGCTGAATCCATGATTTTTTTCACACAGAAAATTAATTCATTATGGCTGTTGAAAATGTTGTCCTTTCAGGTTATCCAGATTCTGTTCAAAGACATTTGGATTCTTTTGCCCATTACGCTCCTTAAATTTCTGCCTCTGTCTTTTTGGAGGAATTGATATACTCCATATTCTTGTGAATCCTTAGAAGTATATTCTAGCATTCAGAATATGGCTGCAACTCATGCAAAATCTACGCAGATTCTCCTTTTTGCACTGCATAGTTTGATGTCATCACTTCTACTAGTGTTCAGAACTTTTGCTAAGAAATCCTGCTAATTCACTCTGCAGTTAACGCAGAAAAGTTTTTACAATATGCTTACATAAGTAGAATACTAATAACCTGTTCTGCTCTAAAAACTTGATAGTATTACATTGAATATCTTGATTTAACAAAATAGTTTGATATGATTTTACATCTTTAAGCAAATTATCAATTTTTTAGGATGTATGGGATGAAGCTGAAGATGCCAAAAATCAGATGCAGAAACATATCCAGCACCTACAAGCTATTCATCTTTTTTGCAGTAAAAAATACCCAGAGGCCATGGAACTTTTTTTCTCTCTTAACACAGGTAATAAAGATTTTTTTTTTACTATGAAATTAAAGTAGAAGTTAAAGTTTCAATTTAACACACATGAGATGGGTTAAGGATGTGTGTGAATGATGTTCAGAAGTATCATGTCCCTGACCTGCTCCATTAAATTGGACATGGAGTTATAGAAATAGGTACACAGATAAGGGTTACCCTTAGAACAAGTACTTTTTTCTTTCGTAACCCACTGGATGTGGTAGTTGCCTCATAAAAAGCCCTACAATGACCGAGTTTGACAGTCAACTCTAGTCTTTCCTCCATCAAAAGTTTTTCCATATGAAAATTCATTGGTGACATCATATAAAGGCCCACCAGAAAAAGTAATAGAAAGTGAAACTAATGTAAAAAGATTTGGGTGTGATCATAATGAGTAACTGAGATTCAGAGAGCATTATGAGAAGATAGCACTATCGAACCAAGTAATGAGCCATATGATTTTGAGACCTTTCACTGCAATAGACAGAAACCTTTTGAAGAAAATGTTTAATGTATACATAAGCAAAATTGTATATTATTATGCCAGTGAAACATAGAAATACACAACTTCGAGGGACTTCAAAAAGCACTTCAGAAGCAAAATCATGGGAATAGAACATATGAGCTACAAAGAAAGGCCAAAACAACTGGAACTATGTATCCTGGAAAGGAGAAGAGAAAGATATCTGATAATCTATGCATGGGAACAAATTGAAGGTTTAAAGTAAATGTGTAGTAAACATGAGAACCTCTCAAGAATTATTAGGTCTTTAAGAATACCATAGACCATACATACTGTAAAGTTGTACATCAGCTGAGAATTTGGAGACATGAAGGTGAAGACTTATGATGGTGGCATGACACATTGTACTGTGTAATAACATGACAGTAGCACAGTGTGATGAAAGGGTTAACAAAAAGTCTTCAGTATTCTCAACACCTTGATATGGTACCTGATACCTCATCCAAAACATCAAAAGTCACTCTACATGGTGCTGAGTTTGCCTTCTTTGAGACAGATATTTGCAGATATGCTGCAGGATACCCTAGTATACCTTTAAGGTAAGTGTTTTTGCCGTACTTTCTTGCAGGTAAAAAAAAATTCTCCAATCCTGCTTTTCCAGAAAAGCATGCTGTTGCAGCTTGCAGGACAAACCAACCCTGAAAAGAAAGGTGTTTTCACAAATGAAAAACTGTCTCTTTCCAAGATGGCATCCTGCAATTTTCTGGGTTGTTATTTCCTGCTCTAGCTTCCCTTTTCTTTCAAAAACTTTTCTTGTAATATCCATGATCTGAGAATTTGGCAAAATCACTTATAAGTGAATGTGAGGTGATTAGAGGATACCTGTCATTGATGCTAACTGTTTTATTTCCCTGTTCAGTTTTCTAAATACTCTTGATACTCCCGTTATTTCTTTATCATTTGTTGAATATAGGACTGTCCTGAATTTTGCTGTGTGACACGCTTTATGTTTCACATTTAGGGCAGATGTTAAAGATGAAGTGTCCCTGATTTAATAATAAGAGACGAGATAAGTGTATAATGTTCACTTTCAAGCTAAGCGCTACAAAATGGGAAATTTTCTGGTGCCAATGGTTTTCATTTTATAGAGAAATGTGCATTAAGTATTTAGTTTCTAGTTTTTAAGGCATTCCATTCCTTTTTTTGTCGATGTAGTTATTTCCTCTCTTTGCATTCAGGCTTTTTGTTTTCTGTCATTTATTATTGAATTACTTTGCCAGTCTTTTATGTACACTTTGAAGATCCTAAGCTAAAAGCCATGAACTTCATTAGTTCTTATTGCCTTCGAGATTGTTATTTTTCTAATTTGCTTTCCCATTGCTTTTCCTCTCTGACTTTTTCATATACTGACACCTTGAAATTTATCACCTTACTCTGTTTTTTTCTAAATCTTATCTAACCACTTTGCTTTACCATTGTATATCACATACTCATCCCATTATCATAATACTGGTGAGAATGATTAGTAGCAGTACTTACTTTTTGATGTTTTTAATCATAATTTCATGCATTATCTCTCCAGATCTTCCCTTTGTTATTGGCATGTTTCCGGATATGGTACCAGAGGAGTACCGCAGCCGACTCCGATACCCATATCCTATTCCTGTACTGAGTGGAACAGATTTGGAGCAAGCCCTCCAGTCTTTAGTTCACTTTCTCCTACAGGTCAGTAGCTCTTTACATTACTCACATGTTACTATTATATGTAGTCATTTGATTTTAGCAGCAGAATCTCAGACTCATTTAACTGAGCATAAGTACTTAAGTTTATAAGCCATAGAACTGACACCGAAAGTGTTTTGGTAAAACTCTAGGCTTTACACTTAGAGATGAAAAATTATTGGTTGTAGCCTCTCTCATCGGTTGTGATGATCCATGCTGTACATGTTTAGGAGTTTGGTTGAGTCCTTCTGTGATTGAATAAGCAGTGTAATAATTTTAAACACCTTTTGCATGATGATCATATCATTACAGATACGACCACAGCTGTCTATTAGTGATAGCAGACTTAGAACTGAGGATTCCACTGACAGCAATTTTTCATCAGCTGCAGCAAGTTTAAAGTCTCGAAATGAAAAGCTCCAGATTATTGACACAACATTATTAAAATGTTACTTGCAGGTGAGCAGAAAATACATGTGCTTTTTGAAGAGAAAATATGTATTACTAATACATTGATAAAATTATGTGAAAAATGAGAATACTTGAGGGTACTGATTACACCTGTCATCTTACTAAAATGTATAATAGAGCTATAATCATGCAAAATTACTGTCAGTATTATGGAGCTAATAATAAGAATGGGGTATGTGAATCAGTATGAACTAGATTTAGATGATTAAATCAGCTTTCATAAGCACTATAGCAACAGCATAATTGTTATCATGCCAGATGTATTACTGGGATAGTAGCAACATCATGTGAGACCATAGACCCACAAGGCTTGCCCATCTTCAAAGCCATTGGTATGTATATTTGCGTGTGTGGACGTATGTATATACATGTGTATGGGGGGGGGGGGGGGGGGGGGTTGGGCCATTTCTTTCGTCTGTTTCCTTGCGCTACCTCGCAAACGCGGGAGACAGCGACAAAGTATAAAAAAAAAAAAAAATTTCTATAAAGATAATGTTTAATGTGTACATAGAAAAAGGGTGTGAAAAAGGGAAAATATATAGTACATAGATGAATATTGCAAAATGATTGTATATAAGTATCCCTGGGGATAGGAGAGCAAAAATACTGCCCACATATTTCCTGCGTGTCATAGAAAGGTTGGGAGATGGGGGCTGGAAATCCTCCCCTCCTGTTTGACTTTTCCCAAAGAAGGAACAGATGAGTGAGCAGAGTGAGGATTATTCCCTCTAAGGCTCAGTGATCTGTTCTTGATACTACCTTGCTAACATGTCTCCATTAGAAGTATGTCATATCTCCTTAGGTAATTTTAGTCCTCTATTCCTTTATTCTTCATTTTTTATTCTTTTATAATATTTTCATGAGATAAACTGTGTTTCCCTTTACTTGTAACAATATCTATTTTCAAAAAGACTGAGAATTTCAGTTGCCTGCTGAGGAGGATAAGAATGATAGTATATGTGTGTGTTTGTGTGCTTCTTAAACATTTTTTTGTTGTTGTTGATCCCAGAAAACTTTTTTGATGTAACCAGTTTTTATTAATGTACAAAACTGAAGTGTAATCCAGTTGTATGATCATCTTTGCAGACCAATGACAGTCTTGTGCAGCCCCTTCTTCAAAAACGAGATAGTCGAGTTAGTGTGGTGGAAGGTGAACGTGTTTTGCGGCATGCTCACAAATATGCTGAACTAGTAATATTGCTCCAGACTCGTGGACTTCACCAACGAGCTCTTCAACTCCTGATCCGTCATGCTAAAAGACCAGATTCACCACTGATTGGCCACCACCACACTGTGGCTTACCTCCAGAATCTAGGTATGAGTAGATGATGGTGATACTGAATTAAGCTTATAAGCCATCTGGTGGCTGTTGCTCTCCAGAATCTATGTGCTAGTAAATAACTATGAAACTGAATTTAATTTACATGCTGTCTGATAGCTGTTGTTCTAAGGAGATTGATTCATTTGTTATTTTTAAGGTAAGTGTAGGCAGTGCATTGCCTGATTACATCTCATTCACAACATCGTGTATGAAACTATTGTAATGAAAACATGTATTCTTGTTGACATTCGAGGAAAGGATTTGAAGGTTCCATATGAACCATTCAGCATGAGAAAGCCTGAAAGTATGTTTTCTATAATGCCAGAATCATCTAGTCTTCCTCTGTTAGTTGTTTTTCAGCAGGTAATCAACCATACTTCAAAGCTAGAAAATGAAAAAAGTTAGAAACACAACAGAGCCAAGCCTCTCAGGGACAGAAACTAGTGAGAGGTGAAGTTATAGGCTCATAACTTTCTCAGCTTCTGAACAAGTCAAGCCTTCCGGACCAGTCTTACACACAGTACTTGTGTTTACTTTTACTTCCAAGCCTCTTAGTTTGATCTGGTGGCCTCATGATGACTGATTATGAGTTTGCTGATCCACCAGGATTGCTAGATGGTATGGCATAGAGGGAGGATGAGTTACACCTATGGCTGTGTATTGGTTTTATGGCTCACCCAAGCAGTTTTCATCTGATCATGGCAAGGGGGATGGAGGCTTAGTAATCTAATATGTGGGATTATGCGAGTTGGCAAAAATTGGTATCCATTCAAACTGAGGAAGTACACTACTTTGATTCAGAGTATTAGACAATAATTTCTTTTTTTTCCTTGTGTTTCAGGACCTGAACATATAGATCTAATTTTTGAGTATGGGGGCTGGGTGTTAAAATTACATCCAGAAGATGGGCTCAAGATTTTTATTGGTGACAAGTCTTCATTAGGAGAGGTGGATCAGCTGCCACGACCTAAAATACTCAACTTTTTAAAGAAAACGGAGAAATCTCTTGTCATTCCCTATTTGGTAAGTGGAAGATGAGCTCTCAGAAAATGTCGAAACCCTTTACAAACATGGTTCATTTTAATTTCACCAGTATAGAAATATATTATCCAGAAACATCTCTTGTCTGGAGATTTTTCTCATGATTCTGTTTGATTCTGACATTCAGAAGAAAAATCTGTATATCAGAATGAGCTAGAATTAATTCAGAAATTTCCCATTTGACTGTTCAGGTACTGCACTTTCCCATGTTACCAGATCGCCATGTCCCTTTACCACAAGCCATTTTCTACCCTCAGTCTGCTAGCAGTGGTAAAAGTAGGTGAAACTTTTAGAAATCAACACAGCCTATGAAAATATTAACTAACTTACCTCTGTTGCTGGTAAAACTTGTCGAAATCAAAAGACCTTATGAAAATGTCACTTCCAGATGTTAAAAGAACTTACAAAAACCTTATTTAACTTTCCTTAGTAGTCAAAAAGTACCTTAACTTCAATATTATAGTAGAAATATATCAGTATTAGTATTTTCTGTTACATACATCTCACCATGAGCCACTCATCACAAGAGAGAGTGAGGAGTATGCATGGAGGGAGGATATGCTTGATAAGAATTTTTCTCTTCATTTTGTGTTTCATTATCATTACCATATACAGTACTACAGTAACTGTAACTGAAATGATCCAGTTACAGTGCAGAGCAGTCTTATAATTGTTCCAAAGGTCATCTTAGTGGCACTGTGTGTGATTACTTATTTTTACATTACGGGAAGAGTTCTACACTCATGGGGCCCCACTTCTTTTACTTTTATACCAGGGCTACTCAACTGGCAGACTGCAGTCTGAATCTGGATTATGGTGAGCTTTGGTGTGGACCCCAGCCTCCTCCCTCCCTATGTAGTAACTTGCTCATGAAAAGAAAGAAAAAAATTTAGAATGGTTTTCTTTTACTGTATGTCTGTAATTGGTAGCATTTCATAAAATTATCTCGTGTTAACTTAGAATAATTTTTCTTGTTATTTTAAGAACTCACATCCTCTAATAGATTGTAATGTATACTTTTTATTTTCATTATGTATTTTAATAAAGCCTTCCATCTGGACCTTTGCCTCCAATGAATTTTGGGTGACTAAACCTTCACTAATAGTAGATGAGTAATCTTGTACTAATCCTTCGCCCCTATCTCTTCCCACTGAATCTATGCCATTTCCTATATTCTCCTGGTGCAGGATCTTCCAGGTGGACAAAGTGTATGGGTATGGCTCAAGTGGCATACCTTATTGAATTCTAAGGGAGCATGCCTCTCAATTAGCCCTGATCTTTGCTCGCACACACCCTAAAGTAGCACCAATCTTTGCTCACCTTTATCACTTCTGTTTAAAAACCCAGACTTTTTCTTCCACTTGGAAGCACACCTAGTTGCATCCTATCACTTAGAAAGGAGACTTTTTTAACCCCTCCAGCCCTCACAAAAGAAATATCACACTACTCTGCTAATAATATGTGGGGAATGGCTGTCATGTCTTTGTTTCTTCCTATATCTTAGATTTAGTTTCACACTCCGCTTTTACTTTATACATAGGCACAGTGTTGGTAGCGAATAGCATGAATATACAGTATGTAGAAATAACGTGTATTACATTATTCTTGCTAAAAATAAGTGTGAGGACAGTGAGTGGCTGGCATTTGTAGAGAGAATATTTCTAGCTCTTTACTCGTCATCTGTTACCTATGTCCTCCACCTCCCCAAGATTGCATAAAGAGAAATTTAGGTGCATTTGTCATGTAATTTCTTCCTCATACTTAATGGTAGTGAGGATGCCACCTATGCTGACCTCCCACTTCATTATGTAATCCTGCTAAAATACCTCTCAGAGTCCCTTATTTAAAGTCCATATAGGGAGTGAGAAAAGAGGATGGAGATAGAATTAAGGGGTAAAAGGAAATGAGAAGGGATTAAATGAAAAAGATTCAGCATTAAGCTTTTGAGACATTATAGATTTATGAAAAGTATAAATACAGAAAACATGACAAAGGTGAGATGAAAGGAATGAAGAAGACCAAGGGGAATGTGGAGAGAAAGAATGAGGGAGATTGTGAGTGGTTCGGATATAAGTATGCAGGTGTGTATTGAGTTGTGCATGGACAGAGATACATTAAGGAGAATCTGCATGAGCTAGCATACAGGTTAGTGGAAGATGGCATATAAGATGTAGACTTAAATAGACAGAGTACATGAAACTGAACCCAATTAGTAACCTTGTATTAATCAATCAGTCTTGTTTCAGCTAAGACCTTAATTGTGTTCGTATTGAATTGGAAGGGATTTTTCTGATTAAATTTTGAAGTTCACAGTTTTTTGATTGTTGTAGTAACTGTAATATTTTGATTTGTTGTATATATTGTAATTTCCATATATCATTTGGTGCATCCTCCATGCATGTTCTTATAAAAAAGCACTTTGGTTCCAACAGATCCCAAGACACCATACTCTTTGTAAATTTTTAAATATTTTTTTGTAATGTAATTCATATTAACCTGTCCTTTCAACAGGAACATGTGATTGAAGAATGGGGTGACACCACACCTCTTTTACACAATGAGCTGATACACCAGTATCGAGATCTGATAACTGCACCCCACCTTTCTAGTGATCCAGCTGATGTAGAGGAGGTAGGATTTTCAAAATTACTTATATTAAAACCATTTCATTCATCATTTATGAAAACTCATTTTCCTTGGCCACTCCCCTAAAGGAGCTCCCAAAGGAAATGGGTGTCAGAGACAAAGAGAGAGATAGATAGGAAAGTTATTTTTGAGGGTGCTGTGGCCAAACCAAACTGTAAAGGCTTCAGCATCAAGGAGTACACCAACCGCTTTCATTGTACTGGTGAGCAGGAGGTGCAGGCTGCCAAAATGCAGGATTGATTAGAAGTTGATGATAAAGACCAAAGCTATGACAACATGTCAGCCTTATTAAACACAGCAGTCATGATGATGACCAAAGCTATGGCAAGGAGACTGTGGATGAAAGTGCTGCCAACATGTCAGCCTCATTAAACACAGCAGTCAAAGAGGAGGAGGATGATAGTAACACATACATAAAGCTGTGTATCAGGAAGCTTGTAGTGATGGCCAGGGGACAATGATGTCATTGCTGTGTGGAGGCTGTTGATTAGGTGGAGGATGGCTCTAAGCCAAACTGATGCTTTAACTGCCAGATGGTTAATGAGGGGTGAGTTGTTTACCCCACCAGTAAGGTAGGAGGTTAAGATGGTTTCAACCACTGGAGATCTGAGGTATGTCTCATGGCTAACAGAGCACCACCCTAGAGAAAAAGCAATTTTATGATTCAAAAGCTTTTTTCCACAGTATAGTATCCAGGAACTACTGACTGAGCCTTTAAGAAAAATTCCTTGCTGGGCTCTATATAAAGCAGAATATTTTTTTAGCCTTCCATTTTACCCATCTTAGTTGCCTTGTACAACCTACAGGAGATTTGTAGGTTGCATTTTTTTCTCCCTTGTCTCCATGAATAATATGAGATAAATGAATTAATTTTATCTTTGAAAATGGTAAAAACCAAGATTAAAGTATCATTTTTTAAATTCATGATATATAAAACCTTTGCGAGGTAGCGCAAGGAAACAGACGAAAGAAATGGCCCAACCCCCCCCATACACATGTACATACACACGTCCACACACGCAAATATACATACCTACACAGCTTTCCTTGGTTTACCCCGTAATTTCATCACACATACTTTTATTTCAGTTTCACTGCGGAAAATACAGGGATAGTTATAATAATCAGACCAAATACAATTTACGTTTATGATAGGATCACAATATAGGTCACATATTTGTGTGTTTTAGTAATTATATCTTCACACATTCCACTATCAGAGATCAAGAAAATGAATTATTTCTTATTTGGTAGAAGCATCAGTAAAGCTTTGCTATGTCCTTATGTACTGTTTGTTATCGAAATATGTAATTATACATGAAAATTTGTACAATTTTCCAGGAAAAGGGAAGAAGAAAAATTGTTCATGAGAAACTTCTGAAATTCTTGAATAGATCTGAATATTACACAGCTGCAACCCTGCTGGTTCATTTCCCTTATGACAGTAAGTAATTTCACTAAGTATACATTCCTACTGCCTTCTCTCAATTTTTTTTTCATATTTTGAAACAAGGAAAGCATTTTCCTTTTATGTATGCTTGTGTGTTTTCTAAGCAACATTTTTTTTAACCCTTTCAGTCCTGAGCAGATTGAAAAAGTTGTCTCCATCAACTTGATGAATATTAGTAGTATTTGAAATATTGAAAAATAGAAAGAAAAAAGTATAACCAACAGCCATTTAAGCAATTACAGCTGTTTATAACAAATGTATTCTAGACATTTAAACCTTGGTGTGATTTATATAAATATCAGTAAAACATATTTAAACCTTGGCGTGATGCTCAGTTATTTAAATATCAGTAAAACGTATCCATTCAAATCCATTGCCTATTCTGACCCATGGAGTTATCCTTCAGTTTCATTTTCCTCTGCTTTGCTTGGAGACTGAGTTGTCCTGTAATGTTATATTTAGAATTACTCTGCATGATCTCCGATATGTCCAGATTTTATATCTGGCTGTTATTTTCATCTAAGCCCAATAAAATCCTATTTTGTAAAACTGTGTTTTAGGGTGTGGATCCTGATGGGGTAACACACAGTATCCTGCCACCTGGGTATTGTATGGATTACTGAGCCTTCTATGCATTTCTGTATGCTAGTTATTGTTGCAGGTGACATTTAGCATCTGTACATGCCTGTAGCCAGTAAAGAAACTATTGGTTCCATCAAATGTAGGTAGGAAAATTCAAAGCATGTGATGCATATGGTTAGGACTTTGCTGATCACTTGAATGCTGTACGTTGTTAGGACTGAAAGGATTTATGGTCCAACAAAGGAGATTTGGTGGGAATTGGCTGATTATGGAGCTAGTTTCTCAAGTTGCTGGCAGCCACACAGTGATAAAGTGATGCAGCATGCAATGTATTGTCTGGTCTAATTAATGACAAGGGCAGCTACTTTTTTGGAGCAGATACTGGAGCAACATGTACAGAAAGAATGAAAATAAAGAATTTAGTGATGTCTGGAAATCCTCCCCTCCTATGAATAATTTTGGAAAGGTAGGAACAAAAGAAGGAACTGAGTGAGCATTTTTTCCTTGAAGGCTTGGTCATCAAATGCTACCTCACTAAGGTGGGAAAGGTAAACAAGTATAGGAGAGGAAAATAATTTAAAGTGTGGAAGAGATGGATAGATATAGGACCATGAATATGTCATTTAAAGATACCATAGGAATGGTTTAGGATCAAATATAATACAAGTGTTTTGTGTAGAGAGCTGTTGTGAATGCAGATATTGGTCTTGCTTGACAAATCATTTTGGTGTGCAGAGGGAAAAGAAAGGAAGTGCTTATGTAAATATGCAAGTCCATGTTTCACTTTAACACACATGGCATGAGATAAGGATGTGTATGAGTGATTCAAGAGGGCATATGTATTTGACCCATGTCATTGAATGGGGAGTGGATTTCATGTTATATAGATGGATAGATAGATAGATGCGTTACACATGACAGCTAGAGAATGGATGTAAGTGTTACCTCACTTACATGGGAAACAGCAATCAAGTATGAATAAAGAGATAGATAGATAAATGGATAGAATTTATCTTGATTATCTACAACCTTCTTAATCAGTTAAGGGGAAACCTTTATCAGTACTGTAGAATCACCTGGATTCTTGGGTACTTTGTTATGATTAACAGAGGTGTACTGTATCATTTTCACTTTCTTCTCCATAGGTCTTCATGAAGAGAGAGCTGTGCTGCTGGGTCGCCTCAGTCAGCACCATCAGGCACTCAGTATCTACATTAACACACTTAGAGATACACAAGCTGCACTTAGCTACTGCCAGAAACACTACACTGCTTCTGGATCTGGAAGTGAGGTTAGTTGCAGGTATTGTTTGACCATGTTTTGCCATGAAGTACATTCAAGGAAATGAAATACGATAAAAAACTGGATTAATTATTATATTTTTAGAGACATGCAGAAATGACTTACTAATACAGGGCCAGTACTCTGAAGAGCTCTGAGCACTTACTAATGATGGGACTTAATCATTATTGCTCAGGACCATTAATATTTAAATGTTTTTAGTAGTAGCTGTATAAAATAAATGATTGCGATGCTGTGGCTGAGTTAAAGAATTGTACAGTTGCTATTTTTTTGCATGAACAGTGAAAATAAGGAAAAAATGTAATATGATATATTTTGCACAATCATTCATGATCACTCATTTGGAAGAATGTTACTGTTTTGGAATAATAAATATATCCAACAACACTATACTTTAAGAGTGAAAATTTTATTTTCACAGGTATACTTGATGCTCCTGAAACTACTTGTTAGCCCTGTGGAGGGAAAAAGTCCTGCTGGATCTCCGCTGAAGCAGCAACAGACAAAACAATTAGATGTAGAAACTATTCTTGAACTTTTACAGAATTATCTGCATTGTATAGATCTTGGCCAGGTAAAGCTTTTTATTATGTATGTTGGAGGTGTATTGCAACCCATTTATGCCATAGAAATTTTAAGTTGATTGGGTTATGTCACACTAATATTATTGATAATAAATGAGTGTATATTGATTTTGCAGAACTTATAAGATGCTATAACCTAATGGATATTTAGCTCTTTTAAGCTTGAAAAAGATTTCTAAAAACTTAGATTTTTTAGAACTTAAAAGATGTTAGACCAAAATGGTTATTTACTGCTTTTAAGCATGAAAAATATTTCTAAGAACTTTAAAGCTGTTTACGTAACTTATTTATTTTAGCCTTTTTTAAAAGATATTTAAAAACTTAAAACTGTTAAATTGAAATCATAAATTTTGGTTTCCTTTAAAAAACTCGTCAGTTTGTATACATTAACTGTAATGTCTAAAAAAAAGTTCATCATTAATTTTATTCCTTTCATTGTTATCTTACAACTCATATTTAACTCTGTACTGATTTTTCAGTGAGGGGAATTTATGTTTAAGGGTTGCAACAGAACTTTGCTTTGGCCACTTACTTTTGGTTAGGGAACCCCCCCTCTCTCTCTTCAATTTATTTTCAATTTCACAAAGTTCTCTGTATGTATGGCTTCATTTGTAAATGAAGAACTTTCATAGGAGATTTACTCTTATTTTCTTTCATTTTCATAGGCTCTGAAAGTTTTACCAGATGAGGTAACAGTCCAGTTGTTGAAGCCATTTATACATGCATCATTGAACTGTGCTAGCACTGTCTGCAGACAAAAGCAAATAGCTCGTGGTCTCACACAGTCACTCAAACTCCAGGTGTGTTTCACTGAACTCCATTGTACTGTTTTCTGATTTGATAAATGTTATAGCAATCTTCAGTCTGTTATACTGATGAGAAGGGTGTTAAGCCAGATGTAATGATCAGAAGGATCTTATTCAGGTGAGGAGAAGGATCTTGAGTCAGGTTTCTGATGAGAAGGGTTTTCAGTCATGAATATTGATAAGTATACTGATGAAGATAAGTCAAATGTACTGATGAGTAGGATGAATGAGGTATCCTGATGAAAAGGATGTATTGTGCAACAAAAAGTTTGAAGCCACTTAGAGAGGTTTCTCATTTGACTATCTTTAATGATCAGTAAGTCTTTTTTTATTACTGACATAAATATGGGAAGAAGATAGCTTATCAGCTTCATTGTGCTGGGCATCCACATCCTTGTGTCAACTTGTGGGGTTAGGGCTATGGATCCTAGGTTTACATTATGACTACACAAAAGATGCTTTCGTAAATGCACCTGATCCACATCATGAGAGGTGGGGAGGTTAGCATGTAAAAAGGAAGCATTTCAATTTTATGTTTGTGATTTACTACCACCTATAGATGTCTAGACATCTCTTAATCTGTTTTATATTATAATGAAATATTATGATATGTGAAAGTACATGAGAGTACATAGGTAATGTAAATGACATGAGACCTAGCCTATGGTGGGATTACCTGCAAGTTTCTTCTTTAACTTATAGTTATGGTTAGGATAGAAGAGTGAGGAGGCTTTCTCCTTACCATCCAGTCTAGAAAAAAGAAATTTGTTTAAAAAAGAATTTGTAACACTTTCTTTACGAAGGTTTGATGCAAAAGTGTAAGGATCTGGTTTACAAATGTGTAATCACAAGATTTTTAAATAGTTTCAGGAGGGAATAGTACCACTTCATAAGCTAATGCTGTTGGCTGAATACATAGTGCCAGTGTGGTAATTGGTCTTATACCTACATATTGTATAGTATATTGGCTTTAGATATTTTTTCTGTCAACTAATGCTGAGAGAGAGAAACTTCCTGTAATCATTTGATTACATTGAATCCTTTAGTTGTTATATTCAAAATACATTTTGTAAAATGCACCAAAAAAGAGTTCTGATTTGTCATGAAATTGTGTATTGAAGGTCAGTGTTGAAATATTTAATGCAAAATTGTTAGGAATATTGTGAAAAGCTGATTGGCAAGCTCATGTGATTCCCTGCTATTGGCAATACAATTAACTGATGATACTTTATGTCAGTATGATTCATGTATATACCTACAAATATCTTGATTCTTATAACATGCAATAGCCTTCATGTACTGTAATATTTGTTTTAAAATTTCATGTTGTAACATTAGTAAATGCTTGTCTATGGTAATTTTATTTCCAGACTAGTGAGGAACTTGTTGCCTGCCAAAGACTGAAGATCTTGTTATCAGAATACACTTATTGTGCAGTATGTAGCAAGAGATTTACTAAACATAGGTAAGTATCCTTACTGTATTGGTCATTCTTTTGTTTCTGTGATAGGCAATCTTCTGCAGGATTTCTAAGGGTCTACCCCCTTCGGATTGTTGGAACTCATTACTCATAGTTTCTTAGGAAATGATTATGTGCCACTTGTGCTTGGCTTCAGAAAAAAACTTCATTAGTTACCAAAAGTAATAAATTTTCCTTTGTACTGTAGCTACCACATCCCTCACTTTCATGCTTTCAAAGTTGATTTGCAGAGTTCTTTTCATTATTACTTGATATGCATGCTACTTTTATCATGGATAGCCTTGATTATAAGAGGAAAGTGATAGTATTCTTTTAGGGATAGGATGTCTTTTAGTATGTGTCTGGGCATATATATATATTTAATGTTAATATATTTCTCTTTTTTACAGTGCTTTTGCTTGGTATCCTAATGGAGACATTGTCCACTTTTCATGCCAAAACCAGAGGTAACACACTTCAATGGAAGACTAGCTTATTTTAGAGAAAACAACCTCAATTAGCACTGATATGACTGAATGAACATCTAAAGTTAATGCTGCATAAGCAAAAGATATTTGAAAGTCCTTGTTTAGCATGCAGAGTAATTATTCTTAGCTAAGTCAACTCTCACTATGCAGCCATATGTTAGTAAATGGATTAAACAGTTGTTTATATTTAGCCAAGATTATGATAAAGAAAGCTAACTTGGTTGCTTCTCATATGAGTATGATTTCCTTCCCTGTGAACTGGCATATAACAGAAATTTCATTCATGACTTAGTTTTCTCATGATTTTTTCAATCGCATTATTGTATCAACAGTAATGGTATTGGGTACTATGCTAAGCATTTTAGGCAGTTTTAAGTACAAATTAAAGATCAAAATGCAGGTCCAGTAATATCTGAAGTGGCCATGCTCTGTGTAACACCATTCTAAGGTTTTCATATGTCACTTATCAGACTTTAACAAAGCGAATTTTTAGTAAGAGTAATGAACAAAAGTCAGGTTGGTCAGAGTGAGGGCTTCCTCTTTCATAATCCGACTCTCCATCATACTCAGTAACGATTTGTTTAAACAAATAAATCATCAGTGGGGATTTTTGAGGAATAATATAAAGTCTCTTATCACTTATTTTGATTTTATGGACAGACCCAGGGCATGGCAAGTGTCTGGGGTAAACCATGAAAAGGTCTGTGGGGCCTGGGTATGGATAGGGAGCTGTGGCTGTGGTGCATTACACATGACAGTGGATGCAGCCTTCTTTGTTCCTGACATTACCTGGCAAATGCAGGAAACAGCAATCAAGTATGAATTAAGAAAAAGAAAATATATTTTTTCACACTTGATCATTGTTTCCCATGTTAACAAGGTAGCACCAAGAAACAGACAAAGAAAGACAAATGAGTATATGTATATACATGTGTATATATGTATATGGCTGTGTATGTGTGTGTATATGTTATGTATATGTGTGTGTATGTACGTTTATGTATGTGTGTATATGAGTGGATGGGTCTTTTTTCGTCTGTTTTCCTATCCCTACCTTGCTGAAGCAGGGATAGTGGAGAAAGAGTACTTCCCACGTATTCCCTGCGTGTCGTAGAAGGTGACTAAAAGGTGTGTGTGTGTGTGTGTGTGTGTGTGTGTGTGGGGGGGGGGGGGGGGGGTGAATTCTTCCCTCCTGTTTTTGCTTTTCCAAAACAACCTCAATTAGCACTGAGAAGGAGGCCAAGTGAGGATTATTCCTTCTAAGACTGTCACCTGTTCTTGATGTTGCCTCGCTAATGCAGGAAATGGTGGATATGTATGAATTTTTTTTTTTTTAAACAAAAATTTACACAACAGGAGAGGCAAATCATTGTCATAACTGCTCAGTAAACAATGGGATAAAAATTAAAATTACAATTCACAGCACATTTATAAATTGCAAGGGTGTACAGCAGTACCCCTGACTCTGCTGAAGTACTCATGAACCTGAATGTGGTTTATATCTGGGATAATGTAATAACACATACACTTATCATCAGTTTTGGAGTGGTATACATGTGAATTTTAATTTATAGAAACCTCTGGTGTGTATGAAATGATTATGTACTATATATAGATTAATGAAAAAAAAATTCATATTTTCTTCCTTGAGGAATACCCTTTTTGTGAAATCAATCTCTTTTGTCTGTCTAATGCTGTAACTCGAGTAATGCCAGAGCGCTTTCACAGTTTCTTAGAAAGTAATCATGAGCTCGTTCACTTCAAATAAATAATCATCCAACTCACCACCCGAGCATTTTAGGATCACAGTGAAAGAGTACAGCATTAACAATTACCCAGAAACACAATAATTTCATAACCTTTAAACATAGTTGAACTACAAGTTTGCATAATGGTGGTAAGTGTTGTGCAGAAACGGTGTGACTATTTGAGAATCTGCAAATGTGGGTGCATATGAGTGCACCTACTTACCTATGCCAAAAGGTAGGGCTGATGCACAGCACTCACCACATGTCTTGCTTGATGAACATAACTGCTATGCATATACCTTAGTTATCATATCTGGGTTCATTTGGAACATTTACATATCAAATTTTTTAAAAATGTTTCAGTAGTTCCATGCATTTTTTGTTTCTCGTGGTTGTATATTGCATAGTCTTTTTAACAAGCTTCTTAGCAGGGCTCTCCTAATTTCGTTTAATATCTTATAAATATTTTCCATGGTGCTCTTCTTAATAACTGTTTCTTCCTTGTTGAATGACTTTTAATTTCATAACATTGTCCTTTATCCCTTCAAATATATTGCCATGTATAGATTACCATATATCTTTCTCTTGCTTATGTTGTAAAGCTTGCATTCTTTCACCTTCTCATGGTACTTTATATGTTCCCCTCTAATTTGTTTATAAAGTTGCTTCATAATTCTAACCATTTATTTCCAGTTGTTTGCATGTTTACCATTTGAAACAGCAGTATTCAGTTTTGCTTCTTGTTTATTCTTTAAACATTTTCATTCATAATATCTCTCATGGTGAATCTTCTTATCATACCATTCATCAGTGTATTGTCAGTTGTTTCTCAACTCTTTAGCTCAAATTATTTTTGTCAAATCCCATCAGATTCACTTTTCTCCATTTTTGGGTGTTTCAAGGACTTTTTGCAGCTCTTTCCTCGACTAGCTTGTGAACATGTCATTTTACCTTAGTGGCATTGGCAGTCTTATTTAACCTTTGTGTCGATTTCCGACATTAAAAAAGAAAATTAACTTTAACAGCTCTCTTGTGTTGCTCTCAGATATGGTTCTGTTTGTTACTACATTCAATTTACTATTAGTTAAAATGTCTTTGATCCATCATTGTATCAATGTTTTTGTTACCTTCTGTGGTTTACTTTGTCAAATGCCATAGCAAACCTGAGAAAAACAGTGTTGTCTCTTTCTGTTCATTAAAGTTTACTATATGTCACTGTAAAAGTGTAGGGTACATTCTCAGCTGTATTTTATATTGTTATTTATGACTTACATTCCAAATATGTGTAAGAAATGCACAAGTGAGGAGTAAGTTTTTTACTGTAAAAGTAGGTTGAAGTGGAGTGGCGGAGTTAGGTGGAAAAGAGGGTATCTTCTACAGATTCTACAGATAAAACAATAGGTGAAAATGTTTTGGTTGCAGTTAACCCTCAATCTGCTCCCTCTATCATCTGACAACCCTTAAAAGACTGCTACTACTGTTGCTAGTCACAAACTTGTGGGTCAGTTTGGAATCTAGTACTAATTGAAGGTTATGCTGTACCATGAACTTAACCCTGGTTGCCTTCCGCACTCTGCCATACTCAAGTGTCTACTTATGCTACCAATTATCTAACCTAGACCCAGTGCTGGGGGAAAAATTAAATTCATTTCAGGCAACCACAGATTGTTAAGAGTGCATGCATATGCATCATCGAGGCATGATGCCAGATGAACACACTCTATTGTACTATGTTTTAAAAAGAAAAAAAAATTGTTATTAGCATTGATATTTTTGGTGGAAGGAAAGTTCATTCATTAATGTAAATAATGTTCAGCTTGTGAAAATTACATGTACACACATTAAAAAAGGTATAATATGTAAATGATATATATGTGTGGTGTGAAATAACATTAAAAAATATCTTAAATTATGTAATGTGGTTAGATGTATATAGAATATGAAATTACATCTGGAAAATACATAATTTTCTTAAACTTACATACATAAGGAGTATCTGTGCTGCCAACAGAGGGCCCCCCTCCATCCATTCATCACTCTCCCACACCAACTTAGAGAAAGAATACTATTTTTTGGTAATAAAGTATAATATAGACGTTCTATATAAGGATTTTTTATCCACACACGACAATGAACTAGGGAGGGAGTACCATAGTTAAAGGGTTTTTTTTTACCACATTCTGCATATTTGTTCTAGCTGTGTCTACATGTGTTGAGGCACTAAAGGTTAGGAGCACTGAGGTTCACCAGTTGTGGAGACTATTTTGCTGTGGCCACCCCCTTGATGGAGTTCCTGGAGGGAACAGCCATCATACGTATAGACAGATAGATAGATGTAGCATCCCCCCCCCGTGATTGCCGTTTACCACATTAGCAAGGTAGCATCAGGAACAGATAATGAAAGGCTACATCTTCTCACATCCATTCTCTAATTGTCATGTGTAATTCATTGAAACCACAGGTCCCTTTCTGTAACAAAGTTCTACAGAATTTTCCATGGTCTTCTCCAAATGCTTCACATACTGTAGTTCAGTCCACTGACAGCTTGTCGACCCCAGTATGCCACATCATCCCAATTCACCCTTTTCCTTGCACGTCTTTCACCCTCCTGCATGTTCAGGCCCCAGTCACTCAAAATCTTTTACACAATCCTTCCTTCTCCAATTTGGTCTCCCTGTTCCCTCCATTTAACAAATTTATCCTTTATGGTATTGTTCTTAATGTGAGACATAAGTTTCTAATGCTCTTTCTCCAGTATCTTAAGTTTAAAACTTAATTTCACTTACTTTTTGTTCACTGGATTGGAGTATCCCAGATCGGAAATGCTTGGGACCATGAATTCAGAAAGTCAGCGCATCTATCTCAGGAACCCATATCGTAATCTTGGGCTCATTAGTGCTAAACAGTTTCTCATATTTACAAACTGTCCGTCTCAAAACACGCTGGGTATAGCCATGTCCTCCACAATATCCTAGAAGCCCCTTATCAACACAACAAACTTTGCTTCCCAGAAGTCCACCTGAAGCTGGGAGTACCTGGAAGACACTGTGCAAGGAAAATATAGGAGATAGCATAGGTTCAGTGGGAGATAGGAGAGGATAAGTCATCCAAAGCTGAATTAAAGGAAAACAGGTACCAAAGGCAACATCATCATCACTTGAAGAGTTAGCAAAAACTTAATCACTTCAGAGAATGTCTATCCTCTTATTACCTATCGCAATTCAAATGTTGATGGGGTCTAATTTTTCAGATTTAACTGAAATTTGATGTCCTTCAAAATGCTGAGTTATTCCCCCTAACCGCCCCCCCATCTTTACCTTTCACCACTTTCCCATCTGCTCTCCTTACTGTCATCCCCCTTTTTCTTTCTCTTGTTCTCCTCACATTATTTCCCTTCCAAAAGAAATTTTCATCCTTTTTGAAGTTCACTGTTATTATCTCTCCATCATTCACATGCTCAGTTTTTTAGCTCTTCTTTTTCTCTCTAGACCTTTCCCAGCTTTCTCCTGTACTCTTCTTAAATCACTTGCACCCATTCCCTGTAAGTACCATCTAAGTACCATCCAGATACCTCCATTTTCTCTTTACTAGCATTAACTACCTCATTAAACTTTTCACTTCCCTTTCTCATGTGTCTACACCCTTCCTTCCTTATGTCACACTTTTAACTGCACATTGAAACACTGCTTCCTGAACACCTTCCACTCCACCTCCACCCCTTGTTTCATGTCTTCTCATCATGTGCCACTCTTTACTCAATCTCTTTTGGTATCTCTGTATTCAGGTCCCACTTATGTTCATCACTTCTTTCACATGCGTCATATTCTCTTTTCCTAAAATCACAGTAAGTTTTTAACATGAACTCTAGGAAATGAAGAGACATTCCATTTGCTACTCCTCACAGAACATTCTTTTAACAACTTATACTTGGCACGCCTCATCTAATAATAACCAATGACCCACATAGCCCTTTAACCTATGTGTACTTATACATATGCTGTTTTAAAACCAAATATTCCCCATCATCATTACTTTTTCAGCACAAATTGAACAAACAAAATATTTTAATAAAACATGATGATAAATAAGTTTCACATAACTCTTAACCAGATTAGTTTTTCATGTTTGTCACATAAGTAATCATATTTTGTCTACTTCTAATGATATCTAAAACATAAGAAAACAAATTCCCTCCAATGCTTTCAATACATGCTGAACAATTAGCATACCATACAAGAAAATGGAATAATGCAATAATACTATGAAACAAAAGTAATATACATTACCTTAAGTTACTTGTGTCACTTGCCAAGGACAAAGACAATCATGGAATAAAGAAAACAGCCAACACAAATTAAAGGTATCCTTTATGTACAGCTTCATAATGGATTTTCTAGGATCATACATGGCATGAGTATTACATTCAATGCCAACATTTTTTCCATACAAACAAAAGCACTTTCAGTAAGAATGTTATTGTAAAAATCATACCAGTAATAAGGACTCCATTTCCACTCTGACATGAAGATAATCACATTATCATTCAATGAGTGATATGATAAAAGCTCATGTAACCTATCTCGCATTACCTTCCCCTGTCAACACTCGATTTCTGTAATGAGAGTTCACAGTACCAGACTAAGGGCTTACTGGTAATGATACACTGGAATGCCATTCTCACCAACTCATCACATCATGCACACTTTAATAATGGACACTGGCACCAAAGCATTTATAACAAGATTTGAATAGTTGTCATTATGGAAATGAAGAGGTCATGGCCAATAGTGCTATTGCATATTCACTTAGAGGTTGAATCACTCACCTGTCCGTACACAAATGCACTGTGGAGAATGACTCTTGAGTAATCTAGTATGGATAATAAGTGTCAACCTGGTAAAGGTTAATATCTAGGAACAATTATAGTCTTCCTTCACACAGGGAAGAGTGCTGTCCTAATGACTTTAATTAACCTAAGAACTGTGTTTTTCATCACAGTCAGAAGAGGGAGGGAAAGGGGGAATCAGGGGACTGGTTGGGACAGCTGTACTGTGAATACAATATAATTTTTTTTGTTTATTCAGTCTATGAACCCATAAAGGTACTTTTAAGATAATTTTCCTATTAATAGAAAGGAAAAAGAGCCTACTCAAAGTCCTACATATGCAGAATGACATTTCACATCTTTATCTATTAATAAATAAACAGTAGCACCAAATCAAAATTTGTTGTAATATCTACAGAGAGAGACACATGCTACACTGGGCATTCATTGTCAATCACAGACTGTGGTTGTGCAAACCAACAATTCAGCCAACAATAAGCTCTTTAGGGGCAGATCTAGGATATTCAAAAAGGGGTTTCAATTAGTTGTATGTTAAGGTTATGAAGACTTAATAGCTAAGAATAAGGTCATACCACATACTAATGAAAGAAGACAACTTCATCACTAAAAATAATAATCATAATAAAAAAATGTGGTCTTTTTATCACTTTTTATGGTGGAATGATAATCCCAGCATTTCCAGGATCTGCCACTGAACTTATGTTCTCAGAGCTGCACTTCTGACTGGACCAGTTAGATGTCAAATTTTCTTGATAATGACCAAATTTTCTGCATCTTGCAATTCAGCTCTTCAAAATAGCTAAATAAATTTTCTTTAGAATGCTGAAGAATATTCAAGATGGGGTTGGGAGAGAGTCCTGCATCTTTATTTCTCTTTTTTTTGTGAGCTCACACACTTAAAATCAAACATTTATTGCCACCTTCATTTGTAGAGCACTAAAACTTAGAACACAATAACCTAGAGCCTACTTTATGAAATTGTAAAACTACTGTATCTCCAAATACTTCACCTTTTGATAACTCCATAATGGAATGATAAACAGCTCATTTATGACTCAAGGGAAAGCTTCTGCATGAAGATTAGTAAATAAAAGATTGTATTGAAATCAAAAGCCCCTTGGAAGTATATAACTGCTAATAATGATAATTTCAAGTAGCCAAGTACATTTCAAAAATGTGTATTAGTATAAAACTTGTTGAGGCTGGTCACTTAACTACCATCTGTCATCCTACATTCATAGTTTTTTCTTTCACCCATACACTAGCCTTAACATTTCAAATCTGAGGCCATACAG
Source organism: Panulirus ornatus (assembly GCF_036320965.1). NCBI lineage: Eukaryota > Metazoa > Arthropoda > Malacostraca > Decapoda > Palinuridae > Panulirus > Panulirus ornatus. The sequence goes on from NC_092291.1 coordinate 10,368,535, forward strand.
GGAATTTAAGAAACTGGTCCTCAATTTCCTAAGTCGAGTATCACTACTGAGAATACAGTTATTTAAAAATATATGACAAAATATATAGTGACATGTAAAGCTTAATACCATAAACAAAATCCAATAAAAAAATCCTCATGCTATAAAGCAGTTGACACTCAGGTGACTATGACCAAGAGTATAACTCCTGAACATCCAACATACATCCCACAGAACAGCCTCATTCACTCGAAATTGGAAACAGGTGTTTGGCCAATACAAAAATCATACATATCATGTCTTAACCCTCATTCATTAGCAGGAATATCAAATTCATCCCAGTAACTTAATATTGGGGCAGTTGCTTTATTTCATACATTTCTGGCAATCACTATGAAGTTTACTGTTAAAAACAAGATTAGGAATTGTATCACTAGAGTGGACGTGTATAATTCGTTTTGATCCAGTTCCAGACTTGTATAATTACTAGTTATTAAAAACCAATATAAGAGTAACTACATTTGTTTCATGAGCAGCACTGTTTTGGATAAAACGTGTAAACAAATATAATGTGGCAAGTTACCATTACATGAAAAGGAAAGCAGTCTTCCATTTCATGTGCAACTTGTCCAGGCACATTCCTCTGAAATGCATAATACATCTAAAAACTGTGGCTCAGTGAAATGAATCTTAGCATCCCTCATTTATTTATTTCTTACACTGTATAAATTAGAATTTCATCTTGTACAGCAGCAGGGATAACACATTTCACTAAGCCCACTGAAAAGACTCAAAGAAGAAAACAGTTTGTTACTTTGTGGTACGACAACATTCATCACAATAAATACAAAAACTAAAGGCAATTCCATGGGAGAGTTTCTATGAGGTTAGAGCAGTTTTAACTGGAAGTACATATCAGGCATGTAAATCCTGAGCTGTTGCATGTAGGTAATTATTCTACATCCTCATGCAGCTGATCCTTCCACTCCTCAGCCTGACAAAATATAAAACAGCAATTAGGAACATTCTAATCTCTAACATATTAATATAATGAATTTCTTAGCTATCTTAAAACATATTGTTACATCAAAAATTTATGAGGCAATGGATGGCCTGGTAATCAGTTTTGAATAATGAGACACTCAGCCTAAACATGGTAAGCTGAGAGTAAAGCTGCTCAAATGTCAGGACTTAATTTCAACTTTGACTGAAAATTTATGATAAGACTGAAAAATAATAGCAGAATGGCTGCTACACAACAAATCAGTTAATTACTTTACTACTCGTGTTGCATCTTGACACTGATAATAAATTCATGATGAGCATTAAAAGCAATATGCAAGTGACCCCCACACAACCAATTATTATACACTTTCTGAATGTATATACAATGTTTCATCATGTAGCCAGTCAACAATATGGCACTATCTTACTTCAGGCTCCTCTAGCCAGCAAACAAGAACAAATTTGTCTAAAATATGTAAAGGTATGGGGTACATGGATCAGCAGTATGTAACCTTACCTTGCTGTGTCTAACATTTCTTTGTGCTGACAGTCCACATGACAGAAGCAATTTTTGCTTTGCCAACACACACCAAGATTAATTTGTCCAGAATGTGTACCTTATTTTGGCATTTCTAGTATCAGAAAAATCTTTTGTTATTCAAAATTTTATCATATCTAAGCATTATAGACTTTGCATTTATCATATGCCTGAAAGATTAAAGCAGTGTGGCCCCTACTATTTGACTCTGTACACAAAGATTCATTACTTTTGACATTCCACAAGATGGTAGCACCATGCTTCATGTTTCTCTGTCCAGCAGGCACCAAAATTAAATCTGTTTAGGAGATGAAAGGATACAGGCTATGCAGACCAGCATTGGTTAGCTCTATCTTGTCATGTCTAGCACTGTTTCCTATCTATATATAACTCTGATACGATACCCATTCCCTCTGGGAACTTCCATCAAGGGGGAACATGCATCAGAGACACAAGATACGACACAGATAAGTAATTATAAATGAATAAAAAATCATAATCTCTCTTACTAGGTTTAGGTTAAGAAAAAATATCCAGCAGATAAACCCCACCCTTGAGGATGTTCAAGCAGAAGGTTTTAACTTAACACCAAGAATGAATGTGTAGCCTTAGCTCAAGAATAATACATAAAGCAGCTTCTGTTCCTGACTGTCACCATTTTAAGTATGACGTAAAAGTATTTTTTTCTTGACAACTGTGGACTTTAATCATATTTCAGAGTGCAAAGGAATATCATGCATCACAATGAGTCATAATTCATGGCCAAAGGGTAAGAGGGTACAAAGCATGTTATTTCAAATATTTTGTTTCGGTTAACTGTAAAACTAAACCATTTTAGAATTTACAGAATATCCAGCATACAGAGTGTACAGTGGATATTAGATCTGCTTCAGAAGGCAAACCTTGTGAAGCAATGAAAGCTTTCAGGAATGCTTCAAAGTTCAAATGCCATGAAAGCAATTCGAGGTTACCTTGACTATTGTCTTTGTGTACTTTGTATATATCATACTCCTCAGAGATACTAGTTTCATTATCATCACCAGAATAAAAGAATACCAAAGGAAGTAAAGTCTGAGAAGATGCTTGAATCTTCATGGTACTTACAAAGCCTATAACTCTTAATGAATCTTTTGACAGGTGAAAATCTTACGAAGCTTAAAAGTTCACCAAAGAAATTGACAGTATTATACATTTCTTTTACGTGGACTAAAAAGCTTTCTTTACAGCTTTGACTATCAAATCAAGAAAAATCAAATCTTCATTATCCTTTATTTCTTAAAATGGTACAAATCAGTCTAGCACATCCAAGGCTTCACTGCAATCTAATGGATCTAAGCTAGTGATGCAAGTACTCCAGGAAAAAAAAGTTCTATCTGAATGGACGGCTATATTGTTCTTGCTTTAAGATATGCATCCAGAGTCCCTCTGGGATATACAATAAATAGCTGATTAGTTACAATAATTTGGGCCTGAATGATCATGACTTGAATACTGGGTTGCCATTAACATCAGCTGTTCCCCCTGTTCAATAGTCTGATTTTCTCAGTTACACAAATATATGCTGTCAGTCTCTTCAAAGATCAAAATCACATGGACTAAGAATTTTCGATTTGAGAGAGAGAGAGGGGGGGGATGTTAAAACTTCAATTATCATGTGAAGTCATCCTAAAAGGACAAAGTGTAGAAGAACAAGAAAAATGAGAGACGGTGATGCTTGTAAGATGAAGTTCAGTCTGAGAGACATCAGTAAGCACCACTTTAATATAGAAGTTGCCAAAGTCGTAGATACATGAGATGGTTACAGTGAAAAATTTCCACCTCCTATCCATTCTGAACCTTTCCTACGCTTTCTTGGCAATGAATGATGCATGTTCCACCACTACCTTTAAAATGTTCAAACATATCAAAGACCAAGCAAAACAGTTAATAACAAAACATGTGACCAACAAATCATACAGGAATATAAGCTCTATATGTCTGATCTTCTACATACCTTGACAATGCTGATATACATTAAACAAAAGAAAACTATATATAAGCTAATAAAAACCACATGACCTGTATACCTTAGAGGAATATTAGCTCTGTGTTTGGGTCTCTGCTACAGTCTCTCGATCTTGCAGACTCTGGTCCCCTGATATTGCTTCACTCTTGCTGAGAATGGGATCTGCCATACCTGCTTCACTGCAACCAGAACTCTCATCATTGTTCTTCAGAAGGCCTCGGGAGGAGAGGAAGCTGAACCAAATGTGCAGAGTTTGTAAACATGCAGTTCTGACAACCAATACACCATACTCAATAGTGTAATTGCTAAGCATAACAAAAGCTAATGAAAAATAAGACGACTATAATTAACTATATACTCTTACTAACAACTGTAAAGTGACAGTTAACTATATGCTCTTGCTAAACACTGTAAAGTAATGGTTAACAAAAAAGTAACACATGCAACAATACTGTAAGATTATTCTTGAGATTACATAGCCAACCCACAAACTTATAAGCAAATCTACAATAAAATATCTACATTACAAAGTCTTTGTAAACGACAAGAACCACAAGTAACTGGTCAGGGTCTCATGAGGCAAGTCATAAGATAACTGTAAGAATATGAAAATCTTTATTTGCTTTTTTTGGTGTTTCACTAACTAGTGGAGTATCTATTGTAGCTGAAAGCATGTCTCGGATATCTGGACATGGAAAAAAATATAATAATTTCGAAGGTTAAAAACATTTTCACTCCAACCAAAAGAAATACAGTATACATCTTGGAATATATAAGTCAGGTTCATTCTGACCTTCATACTTTAGTGTGTAAGTCTGTTTTACCCACCCTTTTCAAATTACCTCAGATTTTGAAGCTGCTTACTTGGAAATTGGGCCTACTCTCTGCCAATTAGCAACCACTACTGGGCTAACACTACCAGCCTACTGCTTCTGGCCTCTTAGAGCCTACAATTTGCTGATCATGGCACTAACTCATAGGAGCCACATATAGTACAGAGAAGGTTTTCCAAGAAAAAGAAAGGAAAGCCAGGGCAGGACAAAACTAACAAAAAAAAAAAAAATTGCTGGCGGGATGCCTCCTCAATGAGAAAATGTATTTCCAACTTCCAAAATCTACTTGTTTCCCCTTTGGAGTCTATTCCATATAGCAAGAAAGCACACTCACACAAAGTAGGGAAAATTTAGAGGTAAACTTGAAAAAAAAAGTCATCAAATTTCACCTAACTCAGCAAGGATAAAAATAAAAAGGAAGAGGTCAATTTCCCATCGAATGAGGAGACTATCTATCTATATCTCTGACACCTGTTCCCAACTGGAACTCCCTCAAAAGGGGTGGCCATAGGAACGGAGGAGACACTTTGGAGAAAGCCCTCATAAAAATTGAGCATCTTCATTTTCAAACATGGTTGTGAAAAGGATAAAACACTTCAATTTCAAATAAAATTGTGAAAAGGCTAAAGCAAGGTTTAAATTAATTTTTCTTAAAAAGAGACTATGTCCACAGTGTCTAAACACATCAAGATTTGTCAGGAAATTCTCAAAGGGAAAGAGGTAGTCTGAAATGCCAAAGAGTAGCCCTTGTCTCTCCCCAAAGGAGACACTGATCATCTCTGAGGCTTTAAAAAATTTTCAGAAAATAAAAAGACTAGCCATATGACCTCTTGTTAACAAGGTTTTGTCTTACAGCAAAAATCTTCTACGGAGAGGATTACAGAATGAGAATTCTGACAACAAACAAAAATATTTCTCTAGACTCTATCGCCAAGTTGTAAAATTTTCCAACAGCATGTGTTGTCTATCAAAAACATGCTAGGGTTGACTGTCAAAGGGTGAGGAAAATGGAGGATTGATTCTTTTCCGAACAAACTAAACTGTGAATGAACCAAACTCTACTAAAGCCATCTCATCATATGAAGCATCTGTCAGAAAAGACATCCCCCAGCAAAAAGAAAAAAGAGAATGTACCCATTGCTTATTTGGACCTGGCAAGGGCTTACGATTCATTAAAGGGGGTCCTGAAAAATCCTTTGAAGGAAGGAAGGAAGGGTGGACAAGTAACATCAGCAGACCTCTGCAGTAGTAAGGCATGGTCCCAAACAGAAATATCATTCTCAAGGAAAACTGGATCTAAGGGGCAAATGTTGGCAAAAGATTAAAAAGGGCCTCATTTACCTTCAATCAAAGGAGGCCTATAAGAAGCCTGCGAGGGGACTGGTACAGCTTGCTAGCAAACTAGAGCAAGCTCTCTTTGCTTTGTCAGTTCTGGGAAAAAGTCAGCTCCAGAAACATTCTTAACAGAGGTACCTGAAGTTCTGAACCTAAGGTCCTGCATTATATGATAGTCATTCCTAAAGTAGTAGGGACTCTGCCCTTCTTTCACTCATACCTTAAATGACAGACTCTTACCAGATCTACCCATCTGTTTAACAGATAACTGAGGAATGAGTCTGTCATATATATAACAAGCAAGCTAAAGTGTTAAAATCAACTTTGAGGCACCTACTTTCATGCTAACACTCAAAGCTAGCAATTCTACAAACTTTGGTCTTAGCTATGAGACAACCTTAGACATAAAAGGACTGCCAGATCTTCTGGAAAGGGAGAGATCTGGAAATGCCTCATCTGGTAAGGGAGAAAATCTGAAATCTAAAGTTAATGAAGAAACTGCAGACCATAAAGCAAAACAATAAGCTGCTGAGACCTCTTCCTACCTTGTTGTGAAGCTCCCACCGATAATTCAGCACCAAATTAAGCTAATGGTTCGGTGACACCAGCCCATCTCTTCTCTTTTCTTAATAAACTAGGACAAAGAAACAGAAAAAAAAATAGCACAGAAAATATTGTGGTTATGAAGAGCAGAGTCCTAAGTGCAAGCTCAATCAATTAAAGCTAAGAGATGGAAAGAGGGTTTCCTCAACTCTTTGGGTGGAGTTCCACCCTATGTATATAAAGACATGACTGATTTGTGACATGAGACCAGAACCTTTAGTCATGACATGGTACAGAAGGAAATTAAGTTCATCACTATCCCTCAACTATAACAAGGATACAGACTTATCTTTTCATGTGAATTAAATGAAAGACAAGATCCCACCATAATGAGGGTGCAGGAGGCTACCTAACACTGATATTCTAATAGAAAGATAAAGAGGGTATGTATTTACTTGTAAGGGCTAGCATAAATAAACACTTCCTGGTATATGATTAGCACACTGTCCGGGGCAAGGGACTTTTTGGTCTCATGTATGACTCATGTATAAAAACCACTATCACATTCTCTATATTTTCTTTTTGTAAATATACTTCTTCATTGTTGGGAAAATGGGATATCTTTCCCCAGTAAGATCCTGGAGGTGCACTATGAGCTCCAGGTTCAAGCAACAAGGGGTTATCACAGAGGGTGGGAGCTCTAGTAAAGAGCCATGCCACAAACTCCAATGGCAGAACCAACTGAAAGTCAGTTGGTGTTCAACATACTATGTTGGCCAGGAACACTTTCATTTAAGCTCCTGTCTCATAATCCAAACAAATCAATTTTGCTAAGAAAACCAAATGATGATGCAGAAACCAAAACAAAAGGGGCTCTGGAATATAAACCTATAAACCAAACCAAAGGTGCTCTGGAATATATGCCTCTACACCAGGCCAAAGGTGCTCTGGAATACAATCCTTTCTCTTTAATCTCCCAGTTTCATGAAGAATTTGCCTAGAGAAGGGATTACTTTTATTCCAACCCCTTGGAGTGGCATGGTACCCCAATATATCATAGTATACTGGTCAAGGTATGAGACAAATCAGCAGTGGGCCAAGGATCAGCCCCAAACTTTTATCTGGTTCTGCAAAATGGATACCAATCAAAGAATGTCTGATACCGATGCATTCCCAAGGAAAAGTGAGCTGTGAGACGCCAGTAAAAGTGCACTGAATATATCAGCCCAGTGGCAGTTTTAGATTAGCCATGGTGGACCTAAATAATGGCTGAGCATCTATGAAGAGAGAGAGGTTATCCAAAAAGGGTGAGTGAAGAAGTGGCTTAAACACAAGGGTTAGACAGAACCTGAATCATATATTCAAAGGTATGTATTTCTCATGTCTTGCAGGACAAAATGCAAAGGAGAGAAATATTGTGAAAAAATTGCAGTGGCACCATCAGGGAAAAATTAAACAATGTAACTGGTATGCAAATAAAATTATCAAATTCTTTTCATAAATGCACTCTTACACGTTACATGCCAAGACACAACTTAAATATATTTCTACTAGTTCTGTCTCTAAAAAGTAATTAGTAAACTTTAGTGCATTAGCAGACTTAAAAGCAACAACCACAGTTATCCAACTCTTGTTATCATCCCAAAACTAATTACAAAATTAAACAAGGAATCCCAATTCTTCATGCAGTAAGTTATATAAATATATATGTAAGCACCTTGCTATCATTATCTACCTACACCCACACAAACACACATGGATGACTTTCTACAGAGGAAAATTTACCAAAGTGTGTGGTAACACTGTTTTAGGGGAAAGAGGTCACTTGTCATGAACCTATAAGATTTCTATGAGAAAGTGAGGTCTGTTTTACATAAAAGGGAACCTCCAGAAGTTTTTCATATATTTTTTCAGAATATGTTGACTATCATATTTTTTCAGAATATGTTGACTATCATTAGTTCATGCATTAGGTAAGAACGTACTGAAAACAACCTTATACAAAAAGTACAGAGAAACTGATGTTCATAATATCATTCATTGAGTAAATTTTGAATGTTGTGAACCACATGACTGATTACTCACTACACAGTGAATGCATCTACCATATTTCTGTTATTTCTCTTAAAATGCAACTCATTTCTAATGCATGAATTAGTCAAGAAACTACTTGACAACCGAGTTAAAAGATATATAAACAGATACATTTTACCATGTCGATGACAAAGTCTAAGATAAATCTTTGGAAAAGTAAAGCAACTGGGGCCCTTTGTAAGGCTATGTGAGTTTTCTTATATTTTTTCTGAATATGTAAATAATCATTAGTCTACATATGGTAAGCACATACTGAAGAGAAGTGGGTAGAAAAAGCATACAGAAAATACAAACCAAATGATCAACCACTTGCCCCTCTGTGAATATACCACCCATTTTTCCTTATTTTTTCTTAATATATAATGTATCTTTTATGCATGAATGAGTCAAGAACCTAAAAGAGAATTATCAAAATATATAAAAATATATATAAATAAAAAGATACAAATACAAAGATACAATCTGCCATATCATTCACCCAGTGTAAAATAAATGGTGAAGAAAACAGCTATGTCAAAATCATGCTAAAATTCATCCAACATTTCATCTTTTCCTTCAACTCAAAGGCGTCCTTTTCATTTTGTGGGGTGCAATTTTAGTAAGGGTACTTGCTGGATTTTTACATGTGGTGGGGAATGGTATATGCTGACCTAAGTTCAGAATCATACAAATAACAATCAATGCATATTCATACATTGGATACTGGCATAGAACTAACATGGTGTACAGTGTAGCCTGGGTGTCTGACCATCACGGTATGGGGTCTGTGTGCTGCTTGGGTGCATGGCACAAACAGCTGAACTCACTTTGTATCATGAAGGTTCAAGCTTTAACAAGATGTAAGCAATTCAGATACTCACATTATGTCAACTTTGGTGCTACATCCTGATTCATTTGCACTCTGTACCTTCTTCACTCAGCTATCATCCATTATGCATCCTACACGGCCATATCATCTTACCAGTGAGTCTTTTATCAATGTCATTTTGTACTGATTAATTCACACTAATATCCTTCTCAAAACTTTCTTCTACATCAATATAACCCTTTATCTTTATATCTGGATTCATGGGTTCACTTCATATCAACTTACATTATCAATTTAGATGTATATTCTTATCTAAATCAGAGCAAAGTCTTGTACAAGAGACTGCTTATATGTTTCCTTACAAAAATTGTGATAGTTTTTGTGATAATTGTTAAAAAAGTTCAGATGTAATTACTTACTTGAAATTGTCAACTAAGTCATCCTCGTTCTTCGCCCTCAGTGACTCTTCCTCACTCACTGCTGCTTCCAATTCACTGTATACCAAAGCCATGCATTGTGTGAAATCATTAGGACCAACTACAAAAAAAATCAAACTAGTTTTGACAACACAAAGAATTGAAAGAATAGAATATGTTCCATTACATGAATTTAGAAAGTAAACATACACATAGTGTCTACTGAAGATCACTAAATGTTTAAAAAGCAAATGCAATGAAGAGAGAACTGTAACACACAAACTTCCAAGGCGAAAAATCGAAGCATTAAATTTTGTAAGCAGTGCTCACTTTCCATCCATAAAATATCCCTCAATTTAAATCTATTGCATGGAAACATACTTGAAATACAAGTAAATTCCATCTAATTTTCTAATGGAAATACAGTAAATGAATCTTAAAAGACCTGGAATTGCAATAAATCAGTCTGAAGCATTTCAAACTCATGACTACTTCCTACTTTAAACAGGATGACTGATACAAAACCCCATTTTAACATAAGCATAAAACAGAGCAACAGAAAAGATCTTGCCATTCCATGAAAGACCTATGGAACTAATGAAATGGGCACTAAGAAGTAAATCAAAAAAAATAAATGAGAATAAAGATATGAAAAAGCTTTTAATGATAATTTCACTGCCAAGGTGCTATCTTTAACATCTTTCCCATTTATACAAGGTATATCAAGGGCATAAAGTCCTGAAGTTTACTCACACACACCCTCAATTGATGTTCAATGTGCAAGAGTAAGCAAAGTCTTCCTAACTAAAGTGCCTCTAAATTTTTCACTCTGCATTTTATATGAATTAATCAAGCATGATTAATGACTCCATTCACTGAGCCACCATCAAAATCATTCTTTCTCTACTTCACATGATTAAGAATTTTTACACTAACATCCTCATTTGATGTGCTTCTTGACCTTAAAAAAAAATTCACCCATTGCATATATTGCTCTCTTCTGCAGTTTACCTCTTCCTATAACCCTAACCATACTGTCATTCATCCTTCATGGCTTTACAGAACTATCCCAACCTTTATGTAATGACCAGGAAAAATGTTTCCAATAGATGAGTAGAACTAGTAAAATCTGAAATATTATGGGAAACTAGTATGAGGTATTCACACAACCACCACCATCTAAACCCAACTTGTCAAAGAAATTTAAGCTCTGGCAAGAAACTGTACTTAAATCTTGGTGTATCACTACCATTTCTAAACCCTTCAACCCATTGTGTCATCCTTCACTCTCATTTCCCTTCATTTTGCTTGGAAACTAAGACTTCTAACATTATATTTATAATTGGCCTTACAATTACATTCAAATAAGGCCAAATCAAACAGAATCATGTCCTTTTACATTATGGATTAGCTGGTGGGGCCCAACTGTGGAAAGCATGACATGTGCCAGTCCCATACATTTATGGGTATTTAAGAGGCTTTGGACTTTCTCTGCTGGTTAATGAAAACTGCAGATGGTAAGTGACATCTACATATACCTCAAGAAAGCACTAGCCAATTCAAACATAAGTGGGAAACTTGAAAATATATATACATATACTAGGGAATCTCCCAAAGAATTCATGCGACCTCCCTCCACCATGGCGATCTAGGGGTAACTGAAAGGGTTAGTCATGTTGTGAGTGAAACATCATATCTATACATGCATACATAGGTACATCCACCAAAAGGCAAAGGCTAATCAAAATATGAATGGAAAACTTGAGAAATGGTAATGAAATAGTCCTCGTGTTACCCTGGGCCTTTGTCAAGGCTCTTAATACACAATAGCTAAAGACTGAGTGTGATCGAATGTGGCCTTTTTTTTGTCTGTTTTTCCTGGCACTATTTTGCTGAAGTAGGGGTAGCAATGCTGTTTCCTGTGGGGTGGGGTAGTGACAGGAATGGATGAAAGCAAGCATCAATATGTACATGTGTATATGTCTATATATATTAATATGTATATGTATACTGGTATATGTATGTATATGCACAACCTTGCTGAAGGGGGATGGGGGGATGCTATTTCCTGTATGGCGGGTAGCGACAGGAATGGATGAAGGCAAGTATGAATATGTGCATGTGTATATATGTCTGTGTATGTATATGTTGGACTAAGAGGGGAGGGAGCGGGGGGCTGGAAATCCTCCCCTTTCGTTTTTAATTTTCCAAAACAAGGAACAGAGAAGGGGGCCAAGTGAGGATATTCCCTCAAAGGCTCAGTCCTCTGTTCTTAACGCTACATGGCTAACATGGGAAATGGCGAATATATACATATTATATTTGCTTTGTCGCTGTCTCTCGCGTTTGCGAGGTAGCGCAAGGAAACAGACGAAAGAAATGGCCCAACCTACCCCCATACACATGTATATACACACACGTCCACACGCGCAACTATACATACCTATACATCTCAATGTACACATATATATACACACACAGACACATACATATATACCCATGCACACAATTCACACTGTCTGCCTTTATTCATTCCCACCGCCACCTCGCCACACATGGAATACCATCCCCCTCCCCCCCCTCATGTGTGCGGGGTAGCGCTAGGAAAAGACGACAAAGGCATCATTCGTTCACACTCAGTCTCTAGCTGTCATGCAATAATGCCCGAAACCACAGCTGCCTTTCCACATCCAGGCCCCACACAGCTTTCCATGGTTTACCCCAGACGCTTCACATGCCCTGATTCAATCCACTGACAGCACGTCAACCCCGGTATACCACATCGATCCAATTCACTCTATTTCTTGCCCGCCTTTCACCCTCCTGCATGTTCCGGCCCCGATCACTCAAAATCTTTTTCACTCCATCTTTCCACCTCCAATTTGGTCTCCCACTTCTCCTCGTTCCCTCCACCTCCGACACACATATCCTCTTGGTCAATCTTTCCTCACTCATTCTCTCCATGTGCCCAAACCATTTCAAAACACCCTCTTCTGCTCTCTCAACCATGCTCTTTTTATTTCCACACATCTCTCTTACCCTTACATTACTTACTCGGTCAAACCACCTCACACCACACATTGTCCTCAAACATCTCATTTCCAGCACATCCACATACATATATCTTTCTTTCAAACTATTCGCTATTTCCCGCGTTAGCGAGGTAGCATTAAGAACAGAGGACTGGGCCTTTGAGGGAATATCCTCACCTGGCCCCCTTCTCTGTTCCTTCTTTTGGAAAATTAAAAAAAAAAAACGAGAGGGGAGGATTTCCAGCCCCCCACTCCCTCCCCATTTAGTCGCCTTGTACGACACGCAGGGAATACATGGGAAGTATTCTTTCTCCCCTATCCCCATATATATACATATATATGAAACAAATAATACTCATCTTAGAAATGGTTGTCTATTAATCATCCTTGGAAATGGCTGAAGACCCAAGTTTTAAGACATAGACCAGCCAAAAAATAAACAACCTGGGAAAACTAATAAAAGATTTCAGGGTTTTTTAAAAAACATCCACTCATTAAGTATATCCACCTTGCCAAATTACATAATACTGCCTAGACAGTCCCAGACACAATCTGAAAGGACAAAAATGTCTGATAGGGCCAACATGCTTGGAAACTGGAGAATTACTAGGTGGTCAACCTGCATGGCTATGTATCCAGCAGGATTACATCATCATCAGCTTGATTGGACAAGTGTTCCAGAACAAGCTAGTGCTGCCACTGCTGTTTGGGTAGTTTGTGAAGCAGAATGGAGAGGGGATGTTGGAGGCTGCAACCTCCCTAGAGATCATAGATTTTCTCAATAGTTTATGAGACAACCATCCCTAGAGAAAAATTCATTTAATATTATACAATTTTCCTCAACCAAATGTACATATTCTTATCACATTAAATACACACCCATAATCTTCAGATAATGTATCAATCTCCTTTCAAGTACAATATATGTCTCATTTGCAAGTGTGAAGTAAGTCATTCTTCATAGATCACCTCAATTCCACTCCCTAGTCCTTTAAATCAGCAGAACAAATTTCTATGACAAAAAAGGGGCATTAAGCTGTAATTTACCTTTCAGTAAATCTTCATTCCAAATCCCTTCTCATGTATTTACCACATCCATAAAGATCACCTTGGAGCTAACAATCAATCCTCTTAATCTTTACACAATATGCCACTGAAATCTACAGCTTCTAAATGCTAATTCCTATTGCCATTCTCTCTGTCAACATCCTACAACCTTATCCTGTAGATTTGATCTGATAATTTTCCTAATATTCTTCTGAAGTCACAACTAAAATAACATAATGAATATGAACCACACAGAAAACACTGGTACTGTACACAAACTTTTATTCCATGCTCAGATGCAAACAACTCTGAAGGGTTATTAATGTTAATCTTACAACAGGACTAAGAAATGCATGCAGTTAATGTTATCTAATTATGAAAAGGAAAAATGCTGTGTACTTTTTTAGAAGTAGCAAAATCTCACACTAACCTATTTTGAGGGTCACCTGTAGAAGTAACAGTGTTCTTCTGGTCATCACAGTTAGTTTCAAAAGCCGAATCAAAATTAACATTAGAGAAATCTGCTTTGAAGGCCTCTTGGTTGGATGTAGTTTCACCAAAAACAGAATTTGAGCTATCTTGCTGACCCACAGCAGTACCAAAAACACTGGAGAAGTCAGCAGAAAAGGTCTCTTTATCAACTTTACAGGTCTGCCCAAATGCATCCACACTGGGAGCACTTCCAAATGCATTGGCACCAAAGTCTGCCCAACCACTGTTGTCTGAAGTATCTGCCATGGGTGCTGACTGCCAGGGGTTAATGGGCTCATTTCTGTTGCAGCTCTTACCAACACCACATCGCTTGTCAAAAACTTCTGCCCAGTCTGTGAATTAGAAAATGCCCATCTTATGAAGAATAAAAGAATGATTCTTACACATGATGTAATGGACCAACCCAACTTATGAGGATAAAAGAATTATTGATACACATGATGTAAGGGTTCAACTTATCAAGAATTAAAGAATTATTTGTACATATGATGTAAGGTATCAAAAATCTCCAAAATCTTAAATTTAATGCATTAATAATTCCACAGTTTCTCACCCAAATCAGCCACCACCGCTGTATCGTCAGCGAACGACAACTGACTCACTTCACAAGCTCTCTCATCCACAACAGACTGCATATTGCCCCTCTTTCCAAAACTCTTGCATTCACCTCCCTAACAACCCCATCTATAAGCAAATTAAACAACCATAAGACATCATGCATCCCTTCCAGAAACCGACATTCATTGAGAACCAATCACTTTCCTCTCTTCCTACTCGTACACATGCCTTACATCCTCGATAGAAACTTTTCACTGCTTCTAACAACTTGCCTCCCACACCATATATTCTTAATACCTTCCAAGAGCATCTCTATCAACTCTATCATATGCCTTCTTCAGATCCATAAATGCCTGGATGTGGAAAGGTAGCTGTGGTTTCAGTGCATTATACATGACAGCTAGAGACTGAGTGTGAATGAATGTGGCCTTTGTTGTCTTTTCCTAGTGCTACCTCGCGCACATGCAGGGGGAGGGGGTTGTCATTTCATGTGTGGTGTGGTGGCGACGGGAATGAATAAGGGCAGACACTGTTAATTATGTTCAAGTGTATATATGTATATGTCTGTGTGTGTATATATATGTATACGTTGAGATGTATAGGTATGTATATGTGTGTGTGTGGAAGTGTATGTATATACATGTGTATGTGGGTAGGTTGGGCCATTCTTTTGTCTGTTTCCTTGCGCTACCTTGCTAACTCTTACTTGTGAATATTCTTTCTCTACTTTCCTTGAGTCAATTACTGTATTTCCTTAGGAGATGCTTCTATCTCTCCTAAGAATGTAGCAAAGGCTATAGTTGCATTTGAACAAGCATATATCCCATCTTCTAAGACTCTCTTCTTCCAATCCATGGATCAAGAATCCACTCTGAGGCAATTCTGGTGAGAAAACTGGTATTCCAGACATGGATAATGTCTCCCCCCTCCAACTTGCTTTCAGCTTTCATCTCTATTCAGATTAATTGAATGTATGTTTATCCGTGACAAGAAGCCTTTCTTTATCCAAATGAAGTGCAAAAACATCAGCTTTTCATCCAATGATGGGTCTTTCTTTTATAGCCTAAAACATGTTACATGTGTTGATTGACATCACTGGCATCCTACTATGCAAGTTAATAACATCTGCTCACAGTGCTGAAAAATTTATCAAACAAAATCAACTACTCTCTTATACTTAATCAAATCCTCCGTTACATATACAGGATTTGTCATTAAATCTTATTCCTACACTCTTCATTTCTCTCTTCCATTCATAAAGCAATACAAATCATCTGCATACAAGTGTGACTATCTTCAATCCTTGGTGTACCTCTGTAGAATGCATCACATCATCAATGGAATATCCATATCAGGTTTTTTTATCTAACCCAATTAAGAAAAAATTCTGCCTGTCTATTAGCCCTACTTTTACCTAATTTTTCTCTGATCATCTTCATTTCGGACAATCATTAAAACAAATAAGCTCACTTAAGAGCTACATAACAACATCTAAGATCTAAATCTCCTTATGACCAAATAAAATACAGATTTGCCATTATTCATGAAATATTGTTATAACTCACCATCCTGATCAACTTCCATCTTCGTTTCTCCTGCTCTTATAAGCCCCGACTCAGACAACTCCTCCTCATCTTCTTCTTCTGAGCTGGACCCTTGTTCCTTTTCTTTATCACTGTTGAGTTTAAATGAATTACTATTATTGAAAACTCTAAGGCACACTAAAAGCTTCTGATAAGGGATTAATCTAAACTTCAGATAATGGATTAGTTTTGAAAGTAAGAAATGCAAACACTTCTGTAAAACATTTATGTCAATTGTATAGTTTTAATCCCCCTTGTTCAAGTCCCCTTGAGACTTTATCCTTTGATCCTGGAACTCCAATATTTACTTTCATGTAGAGCTTTTCATGATATGTGGAACATCCCAGCCTGAGCCTTCCAGAAGGATGAGTAAACCTTACATGGCTCCTTCTTACGTTCCTATCTATCTGTTTATTTATACTTGTGATACCCATTCCCTACAGGAACTTTCATCAACAGGATGGTCATGACAAGGGAGTCTCCACTTATCCCTGTCCTTACATGTCTCCCATACATACACCATTTCATGCATTCTTTCTCTTCCTCCACAACTCTTCTGCTCTCTTCTATTCCCACTTTTTGAAATTGAAATAAAAGGAGAAGCAAGTTTCCACCCCAACAATCCTACTTCTTTTAGTCACCTTCTATAAGCAAGGAATATGAGGGTGGTATTCTCTCTCCCCTACCCTCATGTATAAAGTACAAAGTGACACAGAGTATGTATTATTTTTCATAAGCTTTAAAAATATGGGTTAATTCAATTATACAACCCCAATCCTTCTATGCAGCTCCAGCAGATATGAAGCAAGAAAATGACAAACTATTTTGCACTGAGAAATATCTTGATGGGACTGTACTCCCCTCCATCCACTGACGATAAAACAGCCCCACCTAAGGTGACCTTTTACCTGTGGTGCAACCACTGGCAGGTTAGACCTGGTTGCACCTAGCTCTAGGTTAGTAGCAATAAATAGGTGGAGCCTAGATGCATCCACCCCTAGGTTAGTAGCAATATACAAAGGCACAATTATCAAGCTAATACACTGCAAAATGCTTTGTTACAATACTGATACCATTCAACAAACAATGTAGCCCTAAATCAAATCTACAAAGCATCTTTTTCCCTCACCATGAACATTAAATACATATGACCTCCTATCAGGGTTAAGTGTGTCTACA
Source organism: Panulirus ornatus (assembly GCF_036320965.1). Lineage (NCBI taxonomy): Eukaryota > Metazoa > Arthropoda > Malacostraca > Decapoda > Palinuridae > Panulirus > Panulirus ornatus. The sequence goes on from NC_092291.1 coordinate 10,385,982, forward strand.
TTTTACAATCATGAATCAGATTTAGTGAATTCCATAGGAAATGTTGAGAATAACATCCTGAGATATAAAACAGTCAATACAAGTTTTCCATCAGTCACAGTAATTCATTTGCTTCAATATTCAGATAATATACATACAGTATACATATAATTTTCTTTTGTTTTTGAATATGCCTCTGACATACTGACCACCTCCTCGGTCATGGTCATGTTTATTTCACTGAAACATTTCTGGAACAAAATTTAAACAGATTTGACAGAGCACTGTAATAACTGACTGGAATATCTTGACAAGAAGAAATATTAGGAACTGTGGGGTGAGAAGTTCACAACCTTTGTACACAAATCAAGCCACATATCTGTATGTTGTGCGAAGATATTTGAGCATTAATCATGCCACATACACAACCAACCAAAAAAAATTGCAAACAGGAACTATTAAGTTATTACTCCAACTTTCACACAGTTCCCTAAATCTTAAACTAATACTGTGGAGGTTAGCAAAGTTCTGGGTTGCTTATTCACTGGGAAGCCTTTGAAAACTATCATACAGGAATAATGATAATGTTTTATACTTACTTTTCTGTCTGCACAGGCTCTTGGCTAAAAGTAATTTCTTTCTCTTTGTCAGTCCACATTTCATCAAATTCACTTATGCCTTGACATCGGTGAGAACACATCTCCTCAAACAAGTCATGATCCTCAGCAACACCACCTTCTCCACCACCTTCAACTACCTGGTCTCCTGTGCGGGTGTTATTTCCCATTCCTTTTGTGCTGGAGACAGCCAAGCCTTGGGTGGTTAGCCGCTGCAGAGGTCCACTGCAATCACAGCACAGAAACTCTAAATCAATCAAAATCTACTTACAATGAAGATCCACTAAGAATTCTACAACTGTTAAATGGTACTACAACTCCAGTCTAAATACCTATACCTTACCTTTGTGCCCAAGGAGTTCCTTCCATGGGGCTAACACATATCCAAAATAAGTCCAGACTCACAGAAAACTCAAATGCTTAAGCATTCCAAATTCCTGTTAAAATGGCATAAGAATTTCCGAAGTTTGAATCTATGGCTGCAGCTCTTTGTGCTCATTTACTTCTAAGGCTTTTGCTTTATTATGTTGTTGTAATAGCACCCAATAAAAAGAATTTTCGATGTAATTGCTAAACTCAAAATTTGGTCTACATTACACTTCTTAAAATCAAATGCAAAAAAGGCATTAGGATAGTACGATGATCGCATTTTCCAAACGTTCTATACTGTATATATTCTAAATAGAATATTTAAAACCTAAAAATCCAACAATCAAGATCAGTATCTGTATTATGAAAAACCCATAGTTCACACACTGCACAGTCCCATGGGCTTTGGACCAAAGATCTTCAACCTGTACTAAGGAACTATGAGACCATTATCAATAAACAAATTACTAACTTGTAGACACAGTACCCAAGAACAAATACTTGTCATTATTTTACAAATGACAGACTTTTGTAATGAACGAGTATTCAACAATATTCAGCCTTATAATCAACTTCTTAACTTTATTCATAATTTCTATGAGAGAGTCCTGGAGTTACACACAACCTTTCCAAAGGCTCCTGAAACTAAAAGCTGTGCTACTTCTGGTAACAGATGATGAAGACTCCTTTGGTGGATTGAGAGTGTACTCACAATGATACAACCTCACCAAGAGATGAGTTTTCACTCACAGTGTATCCTCTTGTAAGCAGTGCCCAGTAACACCACTCAACGACCCCCCCCTAATATTGACAAGTATATGCATGTAGAATATCAAGATTCTACATAGATTCCTCAGGCCAAGCAGTATGATGATTCTGGATTTTTCAAAATCTCAGAAATAGTGTGATATATTTGGGCTACAGACTATGGTCTGAACATAGTTTAACCCCAGCAATGAGTAAAGTACATCTTATGAAGGGTTTAAATATTCTTCTGCAACACACATGAATATACACAAAAAACATATGATAGCTGCAAGCTAGCTAATGATAAGGATACCAATATTCCTAAGGCAGATTTTCTACTTTGCTGTCCTACAATAAACCTTAATACAGTACAACAAAACATAAAATGCATAAGGCTGAAACTGAAGTATGAATAATACTTTAACACATTAAAGGCTGTCATTTTTTTTATACATCCATGTAAGGTGGCATATTTCTGGAATAATGAAGTATCAAGGAAAAAGCCAATACATACATAAATAGATAAAATTGGACAAAAATTGAAAGTAAGAGGCATTACTTATGCAATACTGCATCACAGCTGGCTGTGGGAGGAAGGGAGGAGTGGCATGGGAGGACCCATGGTGGCAGCTTATCAGGCACGCCTGGGACAAGGGTAGGGGAATCTGCAATCAATTTTGTTTTACACTACACTAATCATATATGCATTTATTCACAACTGCTATGTACATCTATTTACATGTCAAAGATGCCACATCACCCATTTCACCATACAATTATGACACAAAAGGGCCCAATGTTATGTAACGTTGCCCGCCTACTACTGTATGAACATTGGATAACAGATACTATTGGTGCTGACCACAGATGACGTCTGCCTTTAATGGGTTAAATGACAAATGATGCATGATTTATAAAAACAAAAGCTGGGCAAATTTCCTTATTCACTTAAATGAAACAATGAGTAAATTTTCTATGTAACAACAAACACCTAAAATACATAATATCATTACATCATCACAAACTGATGTATAAAATACGTAAAATGAATACAATTTTCTATAGGTTTCTGTTGATCAATTATTAAAAAGAGATACTGTACCAAGTGTATACGTAGTTATTCAAATAAAACTGGCAGATGTGTTTCCTGATCTCTGACAACTGTTAAAATTCTAGAACTTCCAAAGGATTTCACTTCCTAGAGTCCTGCACTAGCACACAGCCCTGAACCCACCAAGAGGCATAAGTAACCCCTACAGTCCAATCTGTTCCAATATTTTTTTAAATCTATTTCCTGGTAAAAAAAAAAAAATGCAGGCCTTGTAAACTGAAAAACCTTTTCCCTGTAAGCTGGTGTCACTTAAGTATCTAATTCTGAAAAAGTTTAAATAGAAACCATCTCAACAACAGCTTCACTTTTCCAGCATTCCAGAGAAAAGAAGTTGTCTCAGAGCATATCTATGTTACAGCAAAACTCACTAATTCATTATATTTTTCAAAAATATCAAATAACCCACTATAAACTTTTTTAAAGACCAGTATTAGTCTCTCATATCAACTCAGAAAAAGATATGAATCATCAAAAGAAACAAATTATCACCAGCCACCTGATTTTCTAGTTGCTGAAGTTGCATTAATTTTTCCCCAAATTTGTGATAACCTTTACATACAAAGTACCATGAAAAAAAACAAAAAAAAACTGAATCACTCTCTTGAGATGAGGGTCTTAGGCTAAAGCTAATCATTCACCTTCCAGGAGACAGAGGGGCCAACTTCATTGCCTGAATCTTTCATTACAATAGTACAGGGATTATTCTATTACAAAAGAAGTAGCATACAGCAGGTACTCAGCATCCTTAAACAATACTAACACTTGTAACTGATCAGCCATAGCATATATTTCTACAGCAATGTGCCAAGCACAGAAGGAACATCATCACCCACTATTTCAAGTGAATAAGACAATTACTCAGTTCAAGCACTGCTAATACAAAATATGTAATATCAACCATTGTACATAAGACATTTCTTAATACTAAAAACAACTTTCCAAATAGTCACTAATTTCATATATCCTTTGGCCCTTTCTGATGCACTGTCTAAAAGTACATCAGCATGATTTATGAAACAAGCAGGTGAGGGACATAGGAAGGTAGATATCTGTATAGGCAAAAATGGGAATAAACTGGAATAAATAAATTCAGCAGAAACTAACCTTAGGTTATCATCTGGGTCTTTGAATCCATCATCAACATACCGGAAGTCACCAATCACATCCATATCCATTTCCTTAAAGCCCTGTAAAAAACAAATAACTAATCTTTTCAAATTGAAGGGTCCATGTAATCATTTTTATCCAGAACCTATCATGCAATTCAGCAAGAAAATTATCATTCCAAGAAAAATCAATCCATCTCCCATGAATGACAACAAAGATTAGATTCTTGAATATGAAACTGGTTACAAGGAACTCGAACATAAAATTAAAAAGTTCATGTTATAATGGTTCAACACCAGTGTACAAACCTAATGAAATTATTTAAATTACTTCAGTTCAAACACAAGACTTTCAAACATCTACTTCACAAGCAAGAGAGAGAGAAGTACTGCTACTGAAGTATGACTGTACAGTATATGCCATATAGGACAAAAGCGGAGAAAATATGTTGACACAGCCAGTAGTAGTCTGCTGATGGAAAGAATCTTATCTGCTAAACATAAGAGAGAACAACAATAAAGGTAAACGAGTAGATGTTACTGTGGAAAAGAACAGAATGTAGAAGAAATCACACTACCTCAGGTAAGAAATGAGTGGAAAAAGCTCTCAATGAGATGAAAAATAGAAAGGCAACATGAGAGAAAGAAAAAAAAAAAAATAATAATACAAAATAAAAATTAGAATAACAACAATTGTTGAGAGAGCAGAAGAGGGTGTTCTGAAATGGTTTGGGCACATGGAGAGAATGAGTGAAGAAAGATTGACCAAGAGGATATATGTGTCAGAGGTGGAGGGAACGAGGAGAAGTGGGAGACCAAATTGGAGGTGGAAAGATGGAGTGAAAAAGATTTTGAGTGATCGGGGCCTGAACATGCAGGAGGGTGAAAGGCGGGCAAGGAATAGAGTGAATTGGATCGATGTGGTATACCGGGGTTGACGTGCTATCAGTGGATTGAATCAGGGCATGTGAAGCGTCTGGGGTAAACCATGGAAAGCTGTGTGGGGCCTGGATGTGGAAAGGCAGCTGTGGTTTCGGGCATTATTGCATGACAGCTAGAGACTGAGTGTGAACGAATGAGGCCTTTGTTGTCTTTTCCTAGCGCTACCCCGCACACATGAGGGGGGAGGGGGATGGTATTCCATGTGTGGCGAGGTGGCGATGGGAATGAATAAAGGCAGACAGTGTGAATTGTGTGCATGGGTATATATGTATGTGTCTGTGTGTGTATATATATATATGTACATTGAGATGTATAGGTATGTATATTTGCGTGTGTGGACGTGTGTGTATATACACGTGTATGGGGGTGGGTTGGGCCATTTCTTTCGTCTGTTTCCTTGCGCTACCTCGCAAACGTGGGAGACAGCGACAAAGCAAAATAAATAAATAAATAAATAATAATAATGATAATAATGATAATATATTCATACTTGCTGCCTTCATCTATTCCCGTCGTCACCCCACCACACATGAAATAACCCTCCTCCTAAAGCTCCTAAAAGACAACAAAGGCCACATTCGTTCTCACTCAGCCTCTAGCTGTCATGTGTAATGCACCAAAACCACAGCTCCCTTTCCACATCCAGGACCCACAAAACTTTCCATGGTTTACCCCAGACGCTTCACATGCTCTGGTTCAATCCATTGACATCACGTCGACCCCAGTATATCATATCATTCCACTTCACTTTATTCCTTGCACATCTTTCACCCTCCTGTATGTTTAGGCCCCAATCGCTCAATAGCTTTTTCACTCCATCCTTCCACCTCTAATTTGGTCTCCTGCTCCTCCTTCTTCCTTCCACCTCTGATGCATATATCCTCTTTCTCAATCTTTCCTCACTCAGTCTCTCCATGTGTCCAAACTATTTCAACACACCCTCTTCTGCTCTCTCAACCACACTCTTTTTATTACCACACATCTCTCTTACCCTTTCATTACTTACTCGATCAAACTACCTCAAACCATATATTGTCCTAAAACATTTCATTTCCAATACATCCACCCTCCTCCACATAACCCTATCTATAGCCTATGCCTCACAACCATATAACATTGTTGGAACCACTATTCCTTCAAACATACCCATTTTTGCTCCCCGAGATAACGTTCTCGCCTTCCACACATTTTTCAGCACTCCCAGAACCTTTGCCCCCTCCCCACCCTCTGACTCACTTCTGCTTCCACTGTTCCATCTGCTGCTAAGTCCACTCACAAATGTCTAAAACGCTTCACTTCCTTCAGTTTTTCTCCATTCAAACTTTTTTTTTTTTCAAACTATTCGCCATTTCCCACATCAGCAAGGTAGCGTTAAGAACAGAGGACTGGGCCTCTGAGGGAACATCCTCACCTGGCCCCCTTCTCTGTTCCTTCTTTTGGAAAATTAAAAAAAAAACTTACCTCCCAATTAACTTGTCCCTCAACCCTCCTGAACCTAATGAGCTTGCTCTTATACACATTTACTCTCAACTTTCATCTTTCACACACTTTACTAAACTCAGTCACCAACTTCTGCAGTTTTCTCACCTGAATCAGCCCCCACATGTGGCATGGGGTGGTTTAATCTAGTAAGTAATGAAAGGGTAATAGAGATGTGTGGTAATGAAAAGAGTGTGGTTGAGATAGCAGAAGAGGGTGTGCTGATATGGCTTCAACATATGGAGAGAATGAGTGAGGAAAGATTGACTTAGAAGATATATGAGTCAGACGTGGAGCAAACAAGGATAAGTGGAAGACCAAATCAGAGGTAGACGGATGGAGTGAAGAAGATTTTGAGCAATTGGGGCCTGAACATGCTGAAGGATGAGAGGCGTGCAAGGAATAGAGTGAATTGGAACAATGTGGTATACTGGGGTCAATGTGCTGAGGTAAACCATAGAAAGTCTGTGGGGCCTAGGTGTGGATAAAGAGTTGTGGTTATGGTGCATTACACATGAGAGCTAGCGACTGAGTGTGAATTAATGTGGCCTTTTTTGTCTGTTTTCCTGGCGCTACCTCGCTGATGCAAGGGGTGGTGATGCTGTTTCCTGTGGGGCGGAGAGACATCGGTAATGGACAAAGTCAAGTGAGTATGATTATGTACATGTGTATGTATATATATGTATATGGCTGTGTATTTGTATGTATGTATATGTATATGGCTGTGTATTTGTATGTCTATGTACATGTATGAGCATGTATGTACATATGTGTATATATGGGTGGATGGGTCTTTCTTTACCTGTTTTCTGGTGCTACCTAGCTGGAATGGGAAGCAGTGGTCAAGTATAACAAATAAATCAACAAATAAATAATAATACAAATAGAGATCATTAGGTAGCTAGACCAGACACAATAAAATGGCTTAAGCACATATTCAACACTGCAAAAAAAGAGAGAAAGACACCATAGAACTGACAAAAAGCTAGTTAATGACTGCACTGAGGCTTACCAAAAAAAAAAAGTTACATGAATGGATAAGATGAGAAACACCAAGAAAAGAGGATTGAAATGATAACTTTGTATCAGATATAATTGAAAAGAGCTAGCTAAAGTAGTATGACCACAAACAAAGAATGGAGGACATGAGATATACCAAGAAATACTTGAACTAGATCCCTGAAGGAAGACATCCAGCATGACACCCTAGAATGAGATGGACTGAGGGCATCAAGACCCCACTTGAAAGAGGAAAGACAGTGGTGGAAGTTGAAGAAAACAGAGTACAAAGACAGGAATGAGAGGAAAAGACTGCTCTGGAGGCTGGCACTTAGACTTTAAGTCTACCTAATATCTGATGAGAAAGAGAAATACCAGAAAAAAATTCTTACAAAGATTATCAAGATTATCTATTTCACCTCCTCTTATTCTTCAGCACTAATTCAAAAGATACCTTGACATCACATACTCCATAATCATACCCATGGCAACCTTATGCAAATACCCTGAGCAATTAACATTTCACTTACCAATTCCATTTATCCTGTTCTTGGTCTACCTCCTCCTCCTATACTTTGAATCATACCATCTTAAATCTTCATTACACTCTAATCTACAACAAATGTTGCATAACAATAAAATCTTTCAAAGCCTTTGCATAAACACATAGAAACAACTGAAAACTATATCACCTTATTCCTTCAACATCTCCCAGTTTTCTCTCGATCACTTTCAAGAATTTACTCATATCTAACTTCCTTTAACATACCAACCCTCTTACTTTATCCATATCCACTACTAGATCATTTTCTCCAAAGCATGAAATATCAACCATCATATTCCTGTGAATCATTGAGAACTTCAAGGATGTTTCTTTTCAAACTTCTCACAAATACATTAAATCATCATAGGTATCAAAAGTTTTCTAGTAAACTTCACACACTCCTGGTCACTTCCCTTTCATCCTTGTCAGTAAAGTATCTAATTTCCCAAAGGTGTTGACAGTCATCCACCTCAAGTTATGATGTTTTATTTTTTGTTTCATACAGTTCCATGAAAATAATTTTCATTTAAACTTTCAAAAGGGTTAATTTTACTTCAAGAGTTAATAAGATGGCAAATATGACCACATTTAGTTCCCTTCTTTTTGAGAGCACCATTCCCAACAAAATTATGGCATTCTTTTCAATGCTTCAAATTCTTTCTAAAATCAGCACGCTATCTTATGTCTTCTAAAGTAGTCTACAATTCCATCACAGTGAAATCCAAAGATATCATTATCAAGATTGAACAAGCACAAAAGAAGAAAAACCAGCAAAAAATTGAAGAGCATTAACACGTATATTCATTGTTTCCACCTGTACATTTGATTTGATTTCCTTGATTAATCACCTTATCTCCTTTTGCAAGGCAGGATGTATCAGCATCTTGACAAAATTTATGTTCTGATTCCTTGTTCTCCTCCTCCCCCATCTCCTCCTCATCTTTCTCCTGCCTCTCTGGGTGTACATGTGGGCCCCCATCTGTCTTGTCTGCCTCAACTGAAGTCATCCCCCAATCATGCTCGGTGCCAGAAGAGCTACCATCTAGCATGTAGTTCCTCTATCAAGCATGCAGGTTAAAGTATTGCATGATAACAAATTACAATGCAGGGCTGGGCATGAAGCAAACAGGAACAAAGACAGAAACAAGCAATAAGCAAATCAAGTAGTCAATGTATCCTACATAACAAAAAAAAAATGATAAAGCTGTCTTATAACCTACTAGAAAGCTGATTAAAGAACTTTCATTAAGAACACTGCTGGTTGAGAAGACTTAGGCCTTGCTTATCTCACAGAAAGCTTCACTGGAAGTATTCAACCAGAGTAAAAGTACAGTAGACTGAAAAGTTAAATCTAGTGCCCATCAGTTAGCTCATTCAATCACCAAGATTCAACAAAAAGGGAGCATACCCCATTCACCTATAACAAAACCAGAGGACTAATTTTACCTTAAATACAATCTAAGTAATTCACCCAAGGTAAAGCAGCTCCATTCCATAACCCACACTCTACCATAGCGGACATAAAAATTCCTCTTCAATCTAATCAATTTTTGATGCCAAGTGTGATTTAGGAAGGTATGATAATTCTTCCAAAGGGAACCTACTGCTAATCAGATGGGAATATAGTCCACGGTCTACCACACACAAAATCTCTCCTCCAAAAAACAAATAACCTGAGTATCTCTCTACAATAATATGACTATAATTGTCACATTTCTCAGTGTACATCTAAATCATCTCCCATCACTAGAAGCAAAGTTATTGCAGTCACCTCCATGCATACCTATCCATGTTAGAATAATCATCTTAAAAGTAATGCTAGATCCTTAATCTGAAAATCTAGGCTACTTACAGCGTATGATAATCAAAATTCACAATAAAGTGTTCCTCACCATGGAAATTTTTGCACCTGGTACATTTCTACAATGATCTATATGAGGCTGAAATAGTTGTTTCCTTTTTATCTAGCTTGTATTATGTTCGTCATACCACTCTCTCCTTGGCCAATGCACCCTTCCTCAACACTACCAATCCCTCTTTCCTTCACCAAAACACTCTAAATGGCTCAGTGACAGTGGTTATTCAAGCATTTATTAACTAGATGTGCCCTGTTAAACGAATATCCACATATGTGATGTATGTGTTTATCTACATTTGTCTTATATTCCCATGTACACTGGGTGAATCACAAGCAAACCACTATTCTCACACATAAAATGACTCCACTGCACAAAATCAAAAATAGTTTCTCTAGCATCCTCCTCTTTAAAGTCTGTAGTCCTTAACTTCACTTACTACATTTATTCATCTCTTCTGTGGTCTAATTCTTCTTGTAACATACTGTACCTTATCATCAAATGACTTCATCTTATTACCTACCATTATCCTTCAAGGTCAACCCAGAATAAATAGCATTTATCTATCTATCTTTCACATAATTCTTCACACCACTTATCTCCCTCACATCATCAATCTCTACTCCATCTACTCTCCTGCTTCCCATAGGCAAAACATAAAAGGAAAAATCCTCAAACTACTACAGGAGTAATAACTGGATAGGTGTTCCTGGGCTCCACCTGTTAGTGATTAAACACAAGCAAGACAACGTCCGTGATAAGTTTGTATCATCAGTGGATAAAAGGAGCACAGCCTTATTAAACATCTTCCTGACCTAAAACCCCTGCTCCAACAGGAACTGCAACCATGAAACTGCAGGAGCCCCATGAGTGATCCTGGGATGCATAACTAATATCAGGATATCACTGATCAAAACAGAAAGAAATGATGACACCACATAAGCTTTCAAACTTGCCAGCTTGAGCAATTAGTCAAACAGAATCCACATTAAAAAATAAATAAAAAAAATCTTCCATGTCATACGTCCAGCTGTCAGCTCACCAATAAGGAAATGAGAGTTTGGCAAGCAAGCAGTTACACCACCCAACCATACTTGAGCCTCAAAAATATGTCACTTATCTCACTAGCTCTCATTCTATCTGACATCAAAACAAAATAAACAGATGGAATGATAGTTTGTGTCAGTGACAACCTAGTAAAACAGTGAAAGAACTCTTTTTTTGAACAGTTTTCCTGCTCTGTAAAAGAGAGCAAAATGCACAGATCACTGTGCATTAATAAATTCAACAAAACTTGAACAAAACCACTGCATAACACCATAATAATAATAAATAGATTTCTAGCTAAAATTTTTAGCTCAAAAACCAAAGGTGTTTCAAGAAAAGAAGTGGCAAAAAATGTAGATATACTCCAACCAGCTAACATCTGCAAGATATCAGGGAGCAAGTAATGCATATACCAGGATAAGGAAGAAGGAACAAAGAAACTGAGAAGAATATTGTGAATAAGGGAGGAAAAAATCCAAAACTTTTCCATAACTTCATAAGCTTTAGAGGATTATGTATGGTTTAGTGAGGCTCTAATAAAAAGATCAGTGTTTCCACTATAGCCTCAACACCAAGAAGATGGAATAGGAAGGGGGTTTCCACAAACATTGAAATATCTAGAAAAGACATTAACAAAATATCAAAAATGCCTTGACTTTTACAAGGCTTATGTTCCTTATGAAATTTCGCCATGTGTGCTCAAGATGCATGCAGACATGCTAGATAAAAATCTTGAAATACTTTTCAAGATATCACTGGAGAGAGGCAGAGTGCCAAAGGTATAGAAAATTGCAAATGTCATACTGTATTTATCTATAAGAGACATGGAATAGGCACTAACTACAGCCCAGTCTCAATCACAAGTATGGTTTGTAAAGCTCTGGAATAAATAATTTGAAAGGAAATGGAAAACTTATATAGAGGAAAAATCACAAAATTGACAACCCCATGGTTTTAGAAAAAGGATGTCACATATAATGAAACTCTGATTTCTATAAGAAAGTGAGCTGTGTCTTAGACAAAAGGGGAGGTTTGATGGATTATTTGCATTTGGACAGCCAGAAGCATTTGACACTTTATACATGGGAGACTGATTAAGAAGCTGAATCAACAGGCAAGAAAAAAGGAAAACTTCATTGGACAGAAGATTATCTCAATGGAAGGAAACAAAAGAGAAATGTCAAAAGAGCCTTCTCCATATGGGTTGAGGTGACCAGCAGAACACCACAGGGTTATGTTCTGGGATCATTCCTATTCTTGATATATGAAAATGATGTAACTGAAGGTATGGACTCTTACATGAATATGTTTGCAAATGATGCATAGGTCATGAGGGAAGTGAATTGCAAGGAGAACTGCATTAACTTACAAGGGAACCAAAACAAACTCCGAAGTTGGTCTAAATATATATAGTAAATGAAATTCAACCCAAGTAAATGTAAAGTAATGAGGATACGTTAAAGAAAAAGTTCTAAATGTGATCATTATTTAGCAAAACATAAGCATCAGAATTGTGTGCGTGAAGGACTTGGGAGTTGATAACATCCCTAACCATTCCTAGAATCTCATGTAGGAGGATAGCTCACTTGACAAAATGTCTGCAAGCAAATATATGAAAAGATTTTAAAGCTTTCAAGTATGTGGATAAGGAAATACTTTGCAAGCTGTTCATATTCTACATGAGGCAAAACAAGAATATCCTTCTCTAGTTTGGTCACTGAACCCCAAAAAACACAAAGAGCTGACATAGAAGGTCCAGAGGGCGGTAACAAAGTTTGCATGCACCAGAGTTAAGACAGCTGAGTTACAGGGATGGGCTAGAGGCTTTAAATTTGCCAACTCAGGAAAAGAAAAATGAAAGGTGACATAATCACGATGATTAAACTTTTAAAAGAGATCAGTGACATACATAGTGAGCAATTTTTAAGAGATGTGCTTATGACACAGCAACATTAAGACATGAACTTAAGCAAGAAACATCAACTTGCTTAAAAAATCTGATCGTGGATGACTCCAGGATGTGGTTATTGCACACAGCATACTTAAAGTTAAAATACTGTAAAGATCTTACAGAAATTTCATGAGATGTGATCCCATGAGCGTTAAACTTCCTTCCTATACAGTGCAAATGAGAAATTACAAATAGGTAAATTACATGTCATTCCCCCTTCACTGCCTAGATTTTGAAATTAATGTACATGAGAGGAATGAGTTCCTTTTTTACATTAGACAAAACTGAGTCAGCACGGTAATACAGTCTATAGCTATCTTTATTGGTTGCATCTTTGCAAAAACAGGAACTAACTGATGGACATCAAATTCAAGTATACTATTTTTCATTTTCTGAAACAATTACAGATAACCTCATTCTTGATTTTATATCACTCCAACCAAAAAACAGAAAATAAACTTGTGCTTTTGTGGCAAGGGCCTAAACAAACTGATATTGCATGCTGTACATGATATGCAAAGGTGAAGAAGCTCATTATACATGCAAAATATATAATTTCTTATCCCATGCATGACTCAAAAGATGAAAAAGGAGTAAATACTATATATACTATATCTGCGATGGAAATGATCATCTCATCTAATACACCATTCTCAGTCCCTAATCCAATATGTTTTGGTGAACCCCATAAAACTGCTACTATACGTGCTTCATTAAAGTTCCTTTTCCACAAATTTTTAATTACAACTAATATAAGAGCTGATGATCGGTGGATCACTGCAAGAGGATACAGAGTACAAGAGAACAAAGTCTGGCACAGCAGCCACTGCTGACTATTAGAAAGGTAGTATGTAAACAATCCTTGCAAGGAACTGTTAACCTGTTTTACGATGGGACTGTCAAAGGTTTCTGGGTAAAAATTTGAATCATCGTCGGAATCGTCATCAAAGTCAAGACGATGATGCATCCCATGAACCTGAGAGATGAAGAGTGACAACAGAATGGTTGAGTAAGGGTTCTGGTCAAAAAGCAATAGGGAAGAGGATTTTCTCTATTAAAAAATCTTAATTTCCTGTACATTACCTAGTGCATAAGGCTTACCAGGTTTCTCTCCAGTTTCAGTCCATCAATAAATATGCATAAAGGGGCAATCCTCAATACAATATCATTGCAAGTCAGAAAACTAGAGCATATATCATACATAAAAATAATTTAGAGTTCTCTTCCCAGCAACAAAAGTCAATTTGCATAAAGCTTATAATATCTACATTTCAGCCACAAATGAGAGTGCAAGGAAAGCAAAGTTCAATTAAATTATACAAGATAAAATGGTGGACGGCATCAAACAAGTCAGATATCAAATGAAGTGTCACAAGGAAAAAAGTACTTGAGGCAATTTATGACAGAGTATTATAATGCTATGTCTGTTTCAGCAGTTTCTATTTTCATTGTATTCCTCTCACTTTCTCGAAAACTAGGTCACTTTTTGTTTAACTATTTCAAATGACTGTCTCTCAGTTATACTGAGGCTCTTTTTGACCCTAGTTTTATCCTCAACACTTAAACATTTTCTTTATGCTACTATGAAATCTTACACACTGACAAGAACTAAAATACTACTCTATGATTTTTACTATAATCTTTCAAATGTCACAACTTCACAAAAAGGGACTGTTCAGATTAATGCAGACTGTGAGAGTTTGAGGAAAATAATGAATATCAAATTTATGTTTAAAACCACTGAGTACACTAAGTGATAACTACAAGTAAAAAATATCAAAGGCATTTAACTTGATCATGTAAACAAATGGCAAACCTCTTGCTATCACAGAAAATTTCATATAAAAATCATGACAAAACTTAACAATAATAAAATGCAAATTTCATGCAAAGCTTTACAACTAGTGATGCTATAAATGGTGAACAATTATGAAACAGATAGAGAAAAAGGGTACCTACCTGTATACCTACGAGTACCTACAACATGATTTAGCCAAAATGGCAGAGCTTGCATGAAGCATTCATCATGACTTGCTTGATGAATAAGATTTTTCTTCTTGGCTGCCATCAGCATTACATAACTATCTGTTCTTGGTTCATTTGGGACTGATTTCATCCGTGTGAGACATTCTTTTAAATGTTTTTGTAACTGGCCTGTGCCTTTTCTTTTCAAACTTGTTTGCCCATTTCCCTTGTTGCAAGGTAGCACCAGAAACAGACCATGAGAGGCTTTATTTGCTCACATCCTTTCTCTAGCCACCATATGTAATGCACCAAAATCACAACCAAGCCTCCATAGACTTTTCCATGGTTTCCCTCAACTGATGCATATGCCCTGGTTCAGTACCCTGACAGCATTTTAATGTTGTAGCGATTTCTATGATATTATGATCTTATTTTCAGTACATTACACACGACAGCTGAAGAACAGATGTGAGCAAATGAGTTCTTTTGTTCATCTATTCCTGGTACTACCTCACTGACATGGGAAGTGGCAATCAAGTACAAAAGAAACAGAAAATATCTGAAAATAGTACCACATCATTTGAAAAAATAAGATCCATTTTACTACTCCCTATTGTTTGTCTGTGGTTTACCTGAAGAAAGCTAAAAAATCACATAAACTAATCAGACTCTGCAGCTGTTCTCTTTCATCTGCTAATCCAGTACTCTTTCCTCAGTAAAAGTTTCTGCATCCTTAATTCACTATTTCCTTCCATTTTTCAATATCATGAAAGTTACTCATTAGTCCAGCTCATAATCATGTCATCAGGTTTCTCTAATCGCTTTAAAAATTTCCTCTCAACTTTTGTGAAAATCAAACTTAAATCATTTTGTGTCATTTTCTGTGCTCTGTATGACATTAAAGTTATTGTGTTTCTAGCTGGGATCTTCACTATGATTTATGATTAACTCATATCAATTTTAACTCAACTGTTCATTTTCTTTCTATTTCAGGCATATACTGCTTCACCTTGTTTAAATTTGGTTCTCTCTGCTCTGAATGTTTCATACTGCTCCATGTTTGCTTAATCTTTTACCTTTTCATCAACCCAAGTTTCTGACATAATAATCAGGACTGGGTTATCCTTTGTGTATCCACTGATGTAACAGATTCTACTTCTCATGTATTAGACACTGTATATTCATACACACTTTATCATTCCTCTTCTGATTTTTTGGTTATTGTCTCTTCCCTCATGCTGTTTCATTTCTAAAGTGCAGTAACTCCATTTCTGTTTTTAAAAGTTTTTTATCCCAATCACGTTGTGTGATTCAGCTACCACTATACTTCTATTTCTGCTGTAAATTTCCTTATTTGGATCTTTCATAAAAGTGAATTCCATTGGTCAGGAGGGTTTCTACGACAGTCAAAATCTGGGTAGAAATTACTATACAAGGGCCCCTTGCCTATCTCAGTTCATTCAAATGCTCATGCTCATGGTGGATAAAATTTTACCAACTGCGGTACAGAGTTTTGAGTATTAACAGTCTTTTCCTGCAATAGCAGGAAGCTACCAGTAGCAACTGCTCCCAGAATCCAGCACAGTGGTGGCAAGAAATGAGTGAATCAATGATAATGAGACAGCCATGTCACCCTTGTATTTTTCAAAGAACTGTTTACTGTTGATGTCATCAGACTTGTTTCAAAGGGAGATTTTTTCATCTTTGTATATGCACTGTGATGGGATCTCCAAACAAATCTTACTGTTTATGTGTTAAGGAAAGCCAAGTTACAGCAAAAGGTTATAGCCATAAACAAGTCCACCATGGTACAAAAAGAGAAAGGAGTGACTTGATCAAAACCTTCAACTTTTGAAATAAGTCTGATGACATCAAGAGTATAAAGTTCTTCAAAAGATTCAAAGATAAAACAACCAGAGGACATTACAAAATATTAAGCAAAGACCTTACTAAAAAGATGTAAAGAACTTTTATTGTATAAGTAGTGAATGAACATAATTAGTTATGAAACTGTGATAAATTATGAAACTGTGAATGCAGACAACATACCTAAGTTTGAAAAATTGTATGATTGAGGAAATCTACTTTGGAGTTCCATGAGTGCAGAAATGACTCCCCATAACAAACAAATGGGTAATTAAAGAAATAATTACACACAAAAAAATGCATAATCTTTACAGATACATTCAAGTCATGTATTATAAAGCACCAATGAAATCCAAGGTGATCTTACCGGAAGAGGTGTAATCTCATTTTTGCTGTTGACTTCCGCTAATGCATTGGAAACGAAATCATCCCACTGCGTGGCTTTATCCCCAGGTAGTTCCTAAGAAAAAAAATTGCAATGATAATCCATTATTAAGAAAAACATTTTAAAATCACTCAATGCATTACTCTGCATAAGTGAAAAAGACCAAGGTAAAAATGACAAACCAAGTTTCTAATTTTCTTTTTATATAAAACTGCTTCTCCTGATCAATGGCTTTGTGTGCACAACCACTCTCAGCCGTCATGTATAAAGCAGCAAAACCAAAACCCACCATCCACAGCCATGCCCAGTGGGACCATTCCATGGATTGCCTAAACCACTTTATAAGTCCTGGTTTAGCCCACTGACAAAACATTAGCCCATGAACACCACACCCAATCCAACTCATCCCCTGCTTACCTCTCACCCTCCTGCTTATTAAGCCCCTAATAATTAAAATAATTAAAAGCCTTTTTCACTCTGGCCTTCACCTTCATAGTCTCCCCCTCCCAACTCCTACCCCCACTTCTGACACACTGATCCTCTTAGTCAGAGTTTTCTTTGCTTATCCTCTCTCTCTCTCTCTCTCTCTCTCTCTCTCTCTCTCTCTCTCTCTCTCTCTCTCTCTCTCTCTCTCTCTCTCTCTCACTCCACACCATTTCAGCACCCTATGGTCAGCTCCATGAACCAACAAATCTGGACAGTTCTATTCATTTGCATTCAAGGTTTAAGACTCACACCTGCACAAACCTGTTAGGATTATCATGCCTTCGAACATACCCATCTCTGCCCTTACAGACACAGACCTCTCCTTCCACACATTCCTCATTGTACTCAGAACTCCCTCTCTAAACCTATGAATCAATTCAGCCCCCAAGGTTCTAACTGATGCCAAGTCCATCCCAAGTACCTTAAACACTTCACTTTCTACAGGTCTTTCACATTTAAACTTACTCACAAACTATCTTTTCTCATCCACCTACTGCACTTCATTACTTAACTTTTGCTCACTTTCACACTCAACTTTTGCCTTCATACACTCTCCCAAACTCTGTCAACAGCTTGTGAAGTCTACTACCAGAGCCATATCACTTGAAAACAACAAATGATTCACTTACCATTCAACCACTTGTAACATACCATAGACCCATCCCTCAATCAAACTCTTGCATTCACCTCC
The DNA here is from genome assembly GCF_036320965.1 of Panulirus ornatus. Classification (NCBI taxonomy): domain Eukaryota; kingdom Metazoa; phylum Arthropoda; class Malacostraca; order Decapoda; family Palinuridae; genus Panulirus; species Panulirus ornatus. The sequence continues at coordinate 10,404,122 of NC_092291.1, forward strand.
TCACTATCCTGCAAATAAACAAATGAAACAGCCACAGTGACCCAACTTCACCAAAACCCACTTAATACCCTCTGCTCCCACTTATAAACATGCCACTCACCAACCTCCCTTCCTATCTATACACAACTCTTAATCTACAACATCATCAACTTTCTAACACTATACATTCACTCAATCACATCTACACATAAATGTAGAGATAAATAAGTAGAGAACATTATCTCGGAAAGCAAAAATGGGTATGTTTGAAGGAATAGTGGTTCCAACAATGTTGTATGGTTGCGAGGCGTGGGCTATGGATAGAGTTGTGCGCAGGAGGATGGAGGTGCTGGAAATGAGATGTTTGAGGACAATGTGTGGTGTGAGGTGGTTTGATCGAGTAAGTAACGTAAGGGTAAGAGAGATGTGTGGAAATAAAAAGAGCGTGGTTGGGAGAGCAGAAGAGGGTGTTTTAAAATGGTTTGTGCACATGGAGAGAATGAGTGAGGAAAGATTGACCAAGAGGATATATGTGTCGCAGGTGGAGGGAATGAGGAGAAGTGGGAGACCAAATTGGAGGTGGAAAGATGGAATGAAAAAGATTTTGTGTGATCGGGGCCTGAACATGCAGGAGGGTGAAAGGAGGGCAAGGAATAGAGTGAATTGGATCGATGTGGTATAACGGGGTTGACGTGCTGTCAGTGGATTGAATCAGGGCATGTGAAGCGTCTGGGGTAAACCATGGAAAGCTGTGTAGGTATGTATATTTGCGTGTGTGGACGTATGTATATACATGTGTATGGGGTGGGTTGGGCCATTTCTTTCGTCTGTTTCCTTGCGCTATATCGCAAACGCGGGAGACAGCGACAAAGCAAAAAAAAAAAAAATGAATAAATAAATAAAAATTAAAAAAAAAGTTAAAATCATTATCAACATTCATGAACCACAAACCTCCAGCCTGTCTACCTTGTTTAACTTGTTGTGACAAAATAAAAGTTACTGTATGAGCAAATCTGTCATAATGAAACTTAAATTTTGGGTGATTGCAAAACACAAAAATACATGCTTGAATTCATCAACCAATTTTACATAGACTGATCAAAATTCACCCAGGTGTCTCACAGACTATGCGTGGAAAGCTTCTAAAAACTGCTGCCACATGAATGCAGCCAAAGATATGAACAATCAGAAAGGAAAAAAGTTTCCTCAACTTCTTCCATAAGCAACTGAATCAGAATTGAGTGCTGCCTCAAAACTGGAGAAATTTCTTATAAAACTTTAGGCTCTTAACATAATACCTTAGTCACAATTCTGATTACAGTTAGAAACCAAACAATATCTTTGACCTCACACCAAACTAAACGTTTTACCTAGAATGTGGGATTGTCTACAATACCTGGATCAGCCGCTTGATACGGTGCTCATTGGGACCAAACTCTGCTTGCTGGACAATGGTGTTGGCTAACTGTCTTAGGTGACCCATGTACCCTTTAACGTTATGAATTTGTTTGATACTGAAAAACAAGAAAACAAGAGGCTTGCAATGGTGAAATAAAACTTTAATGTGTCACTGAATACTCAGTTGTATCCAAGTTATGCCTGGATTCTGTTCTTCAATTGTGCCAATATATATTACAGTCAGACCATAGAATACTTTCACTATTATAACTACTAGTTTATGAACCACATTATCTTTAAAGGTACAGAAATACCTGAAAACACTATAGAAAAGTTAAATCTCAAAAATATACAAACATTTCTGCAAATACAACGTTGTACTTGCTTTAAACCATGTTCCAATGATAACTATGAGGGAGTACCCTGTGCTGTGAAAAAACAAATCTGAGGAGAATTTTCCTTGATATCTAGTCTAGATCAAGATATTTAGCTAAATCCTGATGACACTGCAGCCCTAGCTTCTTAAAATCTAATGAAAATATTACATACTCATTTTCAAAAATAATTGCGATATAGTATCAAGCGTTTAAAATCCTTCCCTCCTGTTTTGGTTTTTCCAAAAGAAGGAACAGAGAGGGAGGCCAAGTGAGGATGTTCCCTCTGGGGCTCAGTCCTCTTTTCTTAACACTACATCGCTAGCGCGGGAAATGGCAAATATGTATAAGAAATAAGATCAAGCATTCAATAAGATACCTTTAAAACTCAAATATAAAACTACAACTGTGAAGCCGTATACAATGGAAAAAGGGATACACTTACTCATGTGGTTCACTAGTGTCCTCGTATGCAGCTATAACTCTTTCAATGATGTGACATTTAGTAAAAAGCTGGGTGAGCAAAAGGTGGTCTGTTTCCCCCTGAGGTGATGAGGCAATCGGGGCCTTAGTCAAAATAGCTGTCAGGCACTGCTCCACTTGTGTGTGTAGAAAATTATTCAACATAAACTTGAAAAACAGGTCCTGTGGAACATGAGATCTTTCATAAGATAAAAAAATGATATATTTTCTGTCAATATAGTTTTAATTTTAAAAATTCAAACATCAAAGAACAATTCCTATCTTCATGTTTGTTTTGACTCAGTCTGTCAGTCAGAGTGTCGAGTTTGATATAAACTAACATGGTGTTTCCTCATGTGCTTTTCCTCCACCTGCTGAGTTTTTAACTAATTAAGAATACTATTTTGTTACCATACACTGACATATATTTTTGGTTAGGCATTCCAGCATTATCTTTGTAGGAAAATTTAATATCATGTTATAAGAATTCCAAGAGTCTGTGACCATACATCAATAAGTATATAATATTCTTACCAGTATAACTGCCCATCACTCCAAGATTTGCATTTATCTCCTTAACCACACCATTCATATATGAATTAAACAGCCATGGAAAATTTCACCCTTCCCACATATACACACATACAAGCAGAGGAAGTAGCATGAAATTGAGCAAGTAACTTTTAAAATCATACAGAGAAGTTCTTTTATGTCACATGAGCTGTGGATGATTGGAATAAAATGACAGAAGACAAGGTTATGTAAACAGCATACATACACTTAAGTAACTGTGCTATAGTACAGAATGTCCAGGATATGGAGCACCATGAACATAACACTCCATCCCAAATAGCACAAGTAGGTAAATAAGTAAATAAAATATATGCACAGGAAAGCTACAGCAAACTTGTTTGGAAATGTTAAAAAGAAAAGTAAAGTTTTTTGTTTCAAACTAGATTTAAATAATTAAAATGTACTAAGATCAGTCATTCATAACAGGTTTAACAAGGAAGAGGCGAGGAAATGATGAAAATGTAACCACCAGAGAAAAAAATTTGGACATGTTATGGGAAATTTTTTAAAAAAACAAAAAACATAACCATATAAGATAAAGAAACTGAAGAATCAATTCAAGAATTGTGGTTGGTGTCATGAGATGCTTCGGGCTCTATAAAATATAGTCACCGGGTATGAACAAATATTCAGTTTAGTGGAGAGGATTCAGCAGGTACATAACCCGTGGAAAAATGGAGGATAGGGAGCTATGGTTTCAGAGCATTACATATGACAGCTTGAGAATGGATGTGGCCTTTCTTCGTCTGTTCCCGGCATTACCTCACTAATGCAGGAAATGGCAATCAGGTTTACTGACGTGCTGTTGATGGACTGAACCAGGGCATGAGAAACGTCTGGGGTAAACTATGGAAAGGTCTGTGGGGACTGGATGTGGGTAGAGAGGTGTGGTTTTGATGCATTATACATGACAGCTAGAGACTGAGTGTGAATAATTGGTGCCTTTTTTGACTGTTTTCCTGGCACTGCCTTGTTGAAGCAGAGGGTAGCGATACTATTTCCTGTGGGAAATTGTGGAGGAGCAGTGTGGTCTCGTAAGTGAGAGAGGGTGTGTGGCTTATGAGTTCACTTTGAAGAATATATGTGAGAGATGGTTAGAAAAAAGATGGATTTGCATGTGGCATTTATGGATCTGGAGAAGGAATATAATGGGGTTGATAGAGATGCTTTGTGGAAGGTCTTAAAAGTATATGGTGTGGGAAGTAAGCTACTAGAAGCAGAGAAGTTTTTATCAAGAAAGTTAGGAATGTGTATGAGTAAGAGAGGAGAGTGACTGGTTCCCAGTGAAGGTCGGTCTGCAGCAGCAATGTGTGATGTCCCCTTGGGTGTGTAACATTTTTAAGGATGGGGTGGTTGGGGAGGTTAAGTGCAAAAGTTTTGGAGAGAGGGGCAAGTATGCAGTCTGTTAGGGATGAGAGGGCGAATCAATTGTTGTTCGCCGAAGATACAGTACAGGTGGCTGATTTGAATGAGAAATTCCACAAGGTGGTGACTGAGTTTGGAAACGTGTGTGAAAGGAGAAAGTTCAGAGTAAATGTGAGTAAGAGCAAGGTTATTAGGTTCAGCAGGGTTAAAGAACAAGTTAGCTGAGATGTGAGTTTGAATGGAGAAAAATTGAAGGAAGTGAAGTGTCTTAGATATCTGGGAGTGGACTTGGCAATGAATGGAACCATGGAAGCGAGTGGGGGAGAAGGCGAAGGTTCTGCAAGCGGTAGAGAATATGTGGAAAGAGAGAACTATATCTCAGAGAGCAAAAATGGGTATGTTTGAAAGAATAGTAGTTCCAACAATATCATAAGGTTGCGAGGCATGGGCTATAGATAGGGTTGTACGAAGGAGGGTGGATGTGTTGGAAAAGAAAAGTTTGAGGACAATATGTTAGGAGGGTTGGCCAAGTGAGTAATGAAAGGGTAAGAGAGTGGTGTGTTAATAAGAGTGTGGTTGAGAGAGCAGAAGAGGGTGTGTTGAAATGGTTTGGACATAATTTACGATGAATAAGAAGAGGTTGACAAAAACAATATATGTATCAGAGGTGGAGGGAACAAGGAGAAGTGGGAGACCAAATTGGAGGTGGAGAGACTGCTTGAAAAAGATTTTGAGCAATTGGGGCCCAAAAATGCTGTTTCCTGTGGGGCACAGTAGTGCCGGGTATGAATGAGGGTAAGCAAGTATATGTGCGTACATGTATATATCTTAGCATGTATATGTGTATATGTTGAAATGTACGTGTATATCCATGTATATGTGCGTGTATGGGCGTTTATGTGTGTATATATACATTTAATTATCTATCATACTTAGTTGCTGTCTCCTGCGTCAGCGAGGTAGCGCAAGGAAACAGATGAGGAATGGCCCAACCCACCCACATACACATGTATATACATAAACGCCCACACTCGCACATATACATATGTATACATTCCAATGTATACATATATGTACATACACATATATACACATGTACATATCCATACTTACTGCCTTCATCCATTCCCATTGCCATATATAAAATTGCTTATAATTATATGCCTGGGGATAGGGGGAAAGAGAATACTGTCCAAGTTTTCTCTGCATGCTGTAGAAGCCGACTAAATGGGGTGAGAGCAAGGGAGTGGAAATCCTTGCCTCCTGTTTTACTTTTCCAAAAGAAGGAACTGAGAAGAGGGCCACGTGGGATTTTCCCTCTAACGCTCACTCATCTGTTCTTGATGCTAATGCAGGAAATGGCAAATATGTATGAAAAAAAAAATGCTGTACAGGTATCTAAATTTCATGCACACACCACAACTATACCTTATAATCTTCTGGGCTCTTTCCCTAGACCACACATTCTCTCCTAGTGTTATATGGGAAACTAACAATCAAGGATTCTTTCCCAGTGCTAACTACACTGCTTGTGATGTGAGGCATCTCTACATTCCAATAAAGTGTGCCTTCTGATTTAAATAACAAAGGGAAAACGCAACCATACAAGTATTCCTAAAGTAAGATTTGTTCTAGCCTTTCATTCCCCCGTTTTTCACTCTCATCCTTCTCATTTCTTCACTTTCATTTGTGGTCATATAACATTTAGAATATCAGGTAAACCTAAGTATTAGTACCTTATGATCTTTAAAAAAAATCCTAAAGCTCTCCTAGATTGCTACATTAAGCCAAAAAACTATCATATTCCTTCTCACCAAAAGAAAAAAATTAATCCTGCTCTTTGCAATCTTCATTATATTCCATATGTGCTGTTTGAAAGACTGCCAAGATTACAGTTTTGAAAGTAAAAGAAAAGGGCTCAATATCATACAATAAAATATGTTACTATTAAGAATATGAAATAACATTATATCACCAAAAAACCCTTACCAGCAAATATTCAACAGTGTTAAGTTCATAGAGGGCATGGTGGACAATTGGATCATTGGCAGCCACCAATGCAGCTACTAAAGTCACAACCTGAAGACGAGTACTTCCCAAAGGTTCAACTTCTTGACCATAAGCTGTTAATAACAACCCTTTCTGAAAAAGAACATCAATTCCCCTTAATATCAAGCATATATAAATACAGTATACTACCAACATACCTGAATGCATGTTAAGATAGTAGGGAAATTTAGGCTCTGACATATGAAAAACTTTTGCTTTTCAAGGTGTCCCACAAACATGAGAGATGTTCTCATGGAATATCAGGACTAGGACCAATTAATCCTCTCTTTGTCTAAAGGGAAACACTTGAAAATATGTAATGTCATACCCAAAGTAATGTATTCAAATGCTGACTGATTAACAGTTAATGGTAAAGTGTTGGAACTCATGGACTATATAAGGGAGAGTGTACCTGATATTGTTATTGCGGAAATAAGGCTTACCAAAGAGATATCACCTGTTTTGCCTGGAGGGATACATGACTGTACAGCAAGAGAGAGAAGGCAAAGGAGGTGGAGGATTAACCACTTAATAAATAATAAGTTAATAAGTTAGGCATAAGTTTCAAGAAAAAGTGGAAGATGATCCATTAACTCAATAAATAATGGTGAGAGTAACAGTAAGGAAGAAGTGGTCATCATATACAATACTCCATAAATTTGCAATGATCCAGAACAAATGTACAAACATAGCAATGAAAGAACAATCAAGATGGCACATGAAGCTGTATTTTCATGAAGCCATAAAATACTTACTTCTCAGAAGTTGCAAAGTACTCTTAATACCTTCCACAAAGCATCTATATCAACTCTTATCATATGCTTTCTCCAAATCCATAAATGCTACATACAAATCCATCTGTTTTTCTTAGTATTTCTCACATGCATTTTCAAAGCTAACACCTGATCCAAGCATCTTCTACCACTTCTGAAACCACACTGCGCTTCACCAATCTGATGCTCTGTACATGCTTTTACCCTCTCAATCAATACCCTCCCATATAATTAACCAGGAATAGTCAACAAACTTATACCTCTGTAATTTAACACTCAGCTTTATCCTCTTTGCCTTTGTACAATGGCACTATGCATGCATTCTGCCAATCCTCAGGCACTTCACCATGAACCATACATACATTGAATATCCTTACCAACCAGTCAACAACACAAGTCACCCCCTTTTTTAATAAATTCCACTGCAACACTATCCAAACCCGGCTTCTTGCCGGCTTTCATCCTCCGCAAAGCTTTCACTATCTCTTCTCTGTTCACCAAACCATTCTCCCTAACCCTCTCACTTCACACACCACTTTGACAAAAACACCCTATATCTGCCGCTCTATCATCAAACACATCCCAACAAACCTTCAAAATACTCACTCCATCTCCTCACTTCACAACTAACTTGTCATTACCTCCCCATTAGCCCCCTTCACTGATGTTCCCACTTGTTCTCTTGTCTTATGCACTTTATTTACCTCCTTCCAAAACATCTTTTTATTCTCCCTAAAATTTAATAATACTCTCATCCCAATTCTTATTTGCCCTCTTTTTCAACTTTTGTACCTTTCTCTTGACCTCCTGCCTGTCTCTTTTATACAACTCCCAGTCATTCACACTTCTTCCCTGCAAAATGCCTCTCTCTTCTCTTTCACCAACAATCTTACTTCTTCATCCCACCACTCACTACCCTTTCTAATCTGCCCACCTCCCACCTTTCTCATGCCACAAGCATCGTTTGTGCAAGCCATCACTGCTTCCCTAAATACATCCCATTCCTCCCCCACTCCCCTTACGTCATTTGTTCTCACCTTTTTCAATTCTGCACTCAATCTCTCCTGGTATTTCCTCACGCAAGTCTCCTTTACAAGCTCCTAAAAATGTATTGAACTATTTATGATTTATCTTCCCAAAAATGCTTAAACAAACAACACATCAACTTCAGGACCTTTGGGGGGTAAAGAAGAATATTGTGAAGGCTTGGCAAACGTTTGGCTATTGTTCTTGCAACAGCATTTCTCCTCCCATCACTGGAATCACTGTCGCTAGACTCTATGGACGAACATTGTTGTAATCTGAAAAAAAAAAAAAAAAGGGAAAACGAAAAATGGATTAACAATTTCCTTTTTCTAAAACACTAAATAAAAGTAGAGGCCTAAAAACAACTGCTCCATATATCAGACTTACAGTTTCTGCAAAAAACCTTGTCTACCTCCCCCATAAATTTTCAAAGGCAATGCCAATCTTAAACATAATTTCTAATCCATCTCTCCTTTGGCCTTGATTACCATCTGTAGACATGGGGACATGGAACTGTCAAGGTTCCTGAGGTATTCTAGGTCCATGTTTTGGGTCCAAAAGATCTTGATCTCCTGGAAGAGGTGAGGCACTGAAGAGGTGGTGCAAGAAGCAGCCAACTGATTGTGCTTCTGAGCATCCAGTGCAGATAGAAATCTCACATGTACCCATATTTTCTAGCTTACAGGCAAGGTTTCGGGCTTTCTCCTCCTTAGAAAGGTAAGAGTCAACCATCCTAAAGCACAGGTGCAAGACATACTGTGCTCTAAAGCTAAATTCCCAAAATGAAGTGACAGCCTGGAAGAGTACAGGGAGAACAATGTTCCCTCAAGAAAGGCTGGGGCACAAAAATGCTGGTTGCTGGTGCTCACAGCATCAAAACACTAGTATCTGCGACCAGACATAAGATGATTTCACCCTAATAGCATCATATGTTTGTAACCACAATAAAAGTTGACCGTGCATTGTGTCTGAAAGTATCTGGAGACAGAAAATATTTTTTGCTGACACTGTACATTTCTAAACTCTTATAGAAATGAATCTTTAAGGTTTCACACACTGGAAAAAACTAATGGTATGGCACTGTGGCAGATTGAACTGATAAACTATAGAAGCTGTTGTATGAGTTTGCAAGAATGTGTAAAAAGAGAAAGGTGAGAGGTAAATGTGAATAAAAGCAAGGTTATTCGGTATAAAAGTGAGAAGAGAAAAGTTATTTAGAGGGTGAGACTGAACAGAAAGAACTTGTAGGAAGTGGCAGATTCAAGTAAGAAGCTACAGATGTTGGTGACTGAGTTAGCAAGAGTATGTGAAAGGTGAAAGAAGGAAGTTAGGAAGTAAATGTGAACTATAACAAGGTTAATATGTTTAGCAGGGTTGAGTGACGGTAGTTGGAGTGTGAATTTGAATGAAGAAAACTTTCAGGAAGTGAAGTAAAAATTTTATATACCTGGGAGTGGGCATGGCAGTAAATGGAACCATGGAAGCAGAAGTGAATCATAGGGTGGGTGAGACGGTGAATGTTCTCAGAGCGCTGAAGAATGTATGGAAGAGAGAACATCATTTGGGAAGGCAAAAATAAGTATGTTTGAAAGAATAGTAGTCCCAACAATATCATATGGATACAGGTATGGGATATAGATGAGTCTGTTTAAAAGAGGGTATATGTAGTGGAAATGAAATATTGAGGACAATATGTGGTGCGAGTTCATTTTATCAAGCAGAGGTTTTTGAAAAAGAGGAGACAATGTCGGGAAGAGAGCGGTGAGAGTAAGTGAGCTTGGAAAGGAAACTTGTGCGAAGAAATATCAAGAGAGATTGAGTGTATGGCAAAAGGTGAAAGCAAATGAAGTGAAGGGAGTGAGAGAAGAATGGGAGGTATCTAAGGAAGCAGTGATGGCATGTGTCATGAGAAAGGTGGGAGGTGAGCAGGTTAGAAAGGGTAGTGAGTGGTGGGACGAAGAAGTAAAGTTTTTCATGAAAGAGAAAAGAGAGGTGTTTGGGTGGTAATTACAAGGAAGTGCAAATGATTGGGAGATGCATAAGAGAAAGCAGCAGCAGGTCAAGAGGAAGGTGCAGGGATTGAAAAAGAAGGCAAATGAGAGTTGGAGTAAGAGAGCACCAATAAACTTTACGGAGAATAAAAAGATGTTTTGGAAGGAGGTAAATAATGTGCAAAAGACAAGAAAACAAATGGGGACATCGGTGAAGGGGACGTAAGGAGAAGTGATAACAGGTAGGGATGGAGTGAGTATTATAAAGGACTGTTCAATGTGTTTGATGATAGAGTGGCAGATGTATAGTGCTTGGGGTTGGGTGAGATGTAAAGTGAGAGAGTCATAGAGGGTGGTTTGGTGAAGAAAAAAGTGGTAATGAACGCCTTGCGGAAGATGAAATCCAGCACGGCAGCAGGAGCGGATGATATTGCAGTTGAATTTGTTAGGAAAGGGGGTTACTGTTTTGTTGATTGGTTGGTAAGGATATTCGATGTAAGTATGAATCATGAAGAACCTGAGGATTGGTAGAAAGCATGTATAGTGCCAAAGTATAAATGCAAAGGGAATAAACGTGTGTGTTCAAACTACAGAGGCATCAGTTTATTCAGTATACCTGGAATACTGTATGGGAAGGTAATGACTGAGAAGGTGAAGGCATGTACATAGCATCAGATAGGGGAGGGGCAGTGTGGTTTCAGAACTGGTAGAGGATGTGTGGATCTGGGGTTTGCTTTGAAGACTAAAAGTGAGAAACACTTAGAAAAACAGATGGATTTGTATGTGGCATTTATGGATCTGGAGAAGCCAAATGACAGGGTTGGTAGAAATGTTCTGTGGAAGATCCAAAGAAATTATGGTGTGGGAAGTAAGCTACAAGAAGAGGTGAAAAGTTTTTATCAAGGGTGTACGGCATGTGTACGAGTACAAAGAGAGGAGAGTGAATGGTTTCCAGAGGTCAGTTGGTTGGTCTCCGACAAGATCGTGTCATGTCACCAAGGTTATTTAATTTGCTGATGGATGAGATGGTGGGGGAGGTAAATGCAAGAAGTTTGGAGAGAGGGGTAAAATGCATTCTGTTGGGGATGAAAGGGCCTGGGAAGTGAGTCAGATGTTTGCTGACGATATAGCACAGGTGGCTGATTTGGGTAAGTTTGGAAGTGTGTAAAAGGAGAAAGTTGAGAGTAAATGTGAATAAAAGATAGGTTATTCAGGTTTACCCTTGTTGTTGCAGCTGATTTTGTTGAAGATGATGATGATGATTATGTTGTTGTTGTTGCTGTTGTTGTTGTTGTGGTTGTTGTTGTTGTTGCTGTTGTTGTTGCTGCTGCTGCTGCAGTTGCTGCTGCTGCAGTTGCTGCTGCTGCAGTTGCTGCTGCTGCTGTTGTTGTTGCTGCTGCTGCTGCAGTGGTGGCGGTGGTGGGGTTTGTTGTAGCGTTCGGGCGGCAAGAAGCGTAAGCAAAATATTGATCACATGGGATAGTGAGGACTCATTCCGTTCTTCATGGAGGAGGAGATCCAACATTTTATTTATAGTTTCTTCACTAAAAGAAAAAGAAAAAGACCTCATTGGCACACCTTTATCTTAAATAAAGGGAAAAAAAATCTGCAATACAAGACTTCTACTCACTAATTAGATCACATCTAAATTTCAAGGATTATCCACAAATGTTTTTGCAAATTATCATGAGAGGATAAAACATATAATCTTTACATGTCACTTTTAACATATTCATATCACACAATAACAACCATTAAAACAAAAGTAGACAAAGGACTTCTATTTTCATTTTTCATTCTTCCACAGACATATCTTTAGTCTAAGAATTTTTGGAATTTTTTTGTGACACCAAGTATACCATTCATAACCTTAAACATTCTACCACACCTAAGCAAAAGAATGCATATACATTATCTGAGCAATTTGTCAGATGTACATGTTTTATATTGTGGTCAATTTTAGAGTAAAGGAAACAAACGTCTGTTGTTTAGTGTTGATATTTGGGAGCAAAAAAAAGTTATTTGTTCTCTTATTCTTCATACATATTCATCATTTCCCACACTAACGAGGTAGCATCAAGAACAAATGACTGAGCCCCAGAGGGCAAAATCCTCAATTGGCCCTCTTCTTTGTTCCTTCCCTTGGAAAGTAAAACAGGAGGAGAGGATTTCTAGCCCCCTACTCCCACCCCTTTTAGTCACTTTCTGCGACACTCAGGGAAGACATGGATAGCGTTCTTTCTCCCTTACCCCAAGGGTTAATTTGTTCATATATTCATGTATATAAAGATATGTCTGTGTTAATATGTGAACATGTAAAAACATGTATAATAAGTAAAGATTATATAATATGAATTAAAACATATTCTAAAGTATTTATAGTGAAATAAAAACTTGAAAAAAATCATGAAGTGTAATGTAATTAGGCATACACAGAATGAAATCATGCTGGGGGAAAAAATAATTATCATATACTTGTATGGCAAGCATCATCCACATCACCAGAATAGGACCTCCCTTAATCACTCAGCACTCTCCGACACCAAAACAGGAAATGTTTGCTAATCATAAGCATATTTTCTTTAAGTTTAATGTACACATATTCTACAAAATATTTTTTTCCACACACAGGGATGAATAAGGGAGGAAATCTATTCTTTAAATGATCAAATGTGCAATAATTTTCACTATTTACAAATACTGTCAATATTTCAATATTGTAGGAAAATAATCAAATGACGCATGGGGTAGCGACAGCCAATCTTCCTGCATTTCATAAGACGCATAAAGAGGGAAAGGGGTCAAAGGTTAAAGGTGGAAAGGTTACACACAGAGAGAATGACGGAATACAAAAGACAATTACAAAGCTTTGCAGTACAAGGAGAGTTGGAAGTATCACAATGATCAATCTTCAAATGCATGGTCTCCTAACAGAAATATGGAAAGCAAAAGCTACATAGTTTACAGATACAGAAGGTTGCAGAAAGGAGATTAAAGGAAAATCAATAGGGAGGAGAGGAGCTGATTCCAATATGGGTAAGAGGGAGATGGAGGAAAAGCTGTACTCCATAATGAAGGAAATAAGATCCCTCTAGATTTGGAATATCCAATCAGAAGAAATATAAATGCAGTATGTATACAGTGCTGCCAGCTTTAAGGAAGAAGATTTGGTGATATTCACTACGTAAGGTTTGCAAGATAAAGTGGAGCATATGGTTATGCCTTAGATGTTTATCATTTAAAAATCATACTAACATAAATTTCAACTCACCCCTCAAGAGTCAACAGAAGCGGGTTAGTTTGTGGGTGGCCATCATTACTGACATCTCGACAAGAAGCACTAATTTCACAAAGAATATTGTCGGCACTTGAGTGTTCATCTGGGTCAGCCTCCGGAGATAACCGCTCTACTAGTCGCTCTACTAGCTGACACTCATTCAACCACTGGATTTTAAAGAAATAAATGGTTTTGAAATACAAATACAGTGAAAGTAATAATTACAACTAATACAACATGCAGCACAAATACTATGAAAGTATGAATGGAAGTCTCTGTTATTGGAATTAATGGGGGTTGAAGAGTACTGAATATAAAGTTGTAAAGGAAAGTGAAGAGGAGGGTATATATGAAAGTAAAATAATAATCTATTATCATAGAAGAAAAGTAAAAGTTGGGGAGACCTGTGTATGGATGCAGAGTGTATTACAGAAATCTGGGAAAACATTAGTTATACAGGATGAATCTTGTACCAATGGAAAACATACTTAAAGAACTGATTCAAAATTATGGTTAAAGAGATGTATTTATTGATACATTATGACTGGAGGTAGGGGGAGAGAGGAAAAATTACAGGGGAGAGGAGGACAATACAAAGGAAGAAGTAATGAGCAAAAAAAAACTCTTATGAATGAAAAAAAAATGGATATAAATGGACTGGTACCGTATAAGATGGGGACGAGTGGAGGAGAGAGCCAAGGCATGGATTTATATGTTTTTATAACCAAGGAAAAGTGGTCAGGCTGAGTAAGGCTGTAACTGTTACACTATAAAGAAGAAAATAAGTGAAAGTGACTGAAAGAATTAGGAAGGAATTAGTCTTCTGAGAATAACACACAAGGACTATGGCAGAAGTGACTGATCATGTTAAAAAGTATTACTGAACATGACTGGCTGAAGTCAGCAACTGTTACACTATAAAAAGGAAAAGTAAGTGAAAGTGGGTGAAAGAATTACAAAGGAATGAGTCTTCTACAAATAACACGCAAGGAGTATGGTAGAACAGCAACTGATCATGTTAAAAGGTATTAATGAACCCCTTGTTACTGAAAAACAGGATGAGTTTAGGAGGCACTGTTGTGTACTCCAGATTTCTACACTTTGACAAGCAGGAGAAAGATTCTACATAAATAAGAAGAGGTGCATGAAACAAATACACATTTACAAGACATATTCATTTATCTATTTATAACTATCCCAATACCACTTCTATGAAAATTCTTGTATTACTAACAACCATTCTAAAGGCTCCTACAGCTCAAGGCTCCTTTAGTTCCAGTAGCAGGAAAATGCAGACTCCTTTGGAGTGAAAAGTTCTTTGACAAGAATGGACTTCCAAAGATAAGGCCACACCAAAGGTGACTTTTCACATGCAGTGTAACCTCAAGCAGGCAGATTCCAGCAACATTCATTTATTTATCTGTGTATGTGGTGCTACCACGCTAATGTGGGAAATGGCAATCATGTAAAATAAATATAACAATAACAAATATACATATGCAAGAATGTGCATGATGTATAAGTATGATCCATGGTCTGGCGTGATGGCCAGGGACAGCTCAAGGCTGCACTCCATGTGATAGCAGGGATATGCGAGATCCTTTCAAGATACCATACACTTACTACAAGATTTCTCTGCACTTTCTACACAGCCACACAAACAGCACCAAACTCATGACCTACTGTCCCAACCAATGAATGTGGCCAGCTTCCTAAGTGCTGCAAAAGGGACTCCTCAGGTAGGAAGGAAAGGTAAAGTATATGTAAGAGATCAGGTATTAGTGAAGGGTGATATAAATATGAAAATGAGTAAGGTGGCAGATGAGGGCATGAAAAGATGTGCGTGTAAGAGTGTATTCAGGAGGTGAATAGAAATGGTGAGCAGCTTGTGGTGTTGTGAGCTGAAAAAGGATTAGTAACTAGGAATACCTAGTTTAAATAAGGGATACACATAAGTAAACATGGGTAAATAGAAGGGATGGTACAAAGTCATTACTGGATGACATATAATAAACTGATAGGCATGCAGAAGAGACTCCTGGATGCTCATGTAGTGAGAAGGGCAGCTGGAGGAATGTCTGATTTATAAGATTCATATGAGGTTTTTGGAAGAGAAAATAATATGAGAAGGGTGGTGAAAGTGAGCTTGAACAGAAGACATGTGAAGAAATAACAGGAGAGAAGGAGTGCAGAATGGCAACATATGAGACCAAATGAAGTCAGGGGAGTGACTGAGAAATGGGAGGTATTTAAGGAAGCAGTCTTAGCTTGTATAAGACAAACATGTGACATGTGGAAGGTGGGAAGAGGGTAGGTAAGAAAAGGTCATAAATGGTGAAATGACAAAATAAAGTTGCAGGAGAAAGAAAAAAGATAGGTGTATGGGCGATACTTACATGGAAGGAGTGCGAATGATTGGGAGATGTACAAAAGAAAACAGCAGTAGGTCAAGAGGAAGGTGCAGGGGCTGAAAAGAAGAGAATTGAGAGTTGGGGTGAGTGAGTATCAGCAAACTTCAGAGATAATAAGATGTTTCGGAAGAAGGCAAACAGTGTGAAAAAACAAGAGAATACATGGAAAAATCAGAAAAGGGGGAAAACAAGGAAGGTCTGTTGGGTTGTCTGTCTTTAAAGGTGGTTCTTGGCTCAATGAATTCAGTTTTTCTAGACTCTAACTCACCTCTTGGCAGTCATCTGTAAAAAAAAATGTTCTCTGTTTTTAGGGAGCCAATGGAGATCATGTCTTCAATTTACATTTTGCACAGGAGTAATAGAATTTAGGATTGTTTCTCTTTTCATCAGTGACTCTTTCCTCTCATCTTCTGTACTTCTTAAGACATTTTAAGATTAGTCTTCATCCACTAGCTCATTTGGAAGGTTTCCTTTCCTTTGCTGTTAAAAAACTGGGATTTTACAGGTTTCAATTTTTTTTTCACTTGTACAGTACTCATCTTCCTCTTTCTACCAACTTCCTACTGTGCTTTCTTTTCATTGGTATATCTGTTACATGTTTAGAGTACCACAGTGGTCATGTCTTTAACACACTCCTCCTCTGATTTGGTACTGAGCATTTAATAGTGTGCCGCAGGCACATCATTAATCTGATCTTTCCAATTTGTCTGATTCCTGTAAACACTAAAACTGTTGGATACAATGCCATGCCTATGTGTGTTTTGCCCCAGTGGTTTAACAACCAAACTTGTTTTCACTTCATTTAGGATGTGATTAGAATACAGGGGTGTTTGAGATGGTGATGTCCCATATAAGGCCCACATGATTTGTAAAAATCCAAGTCCAGAGTATTATTTCATGACTGGTTTCTTCATTTGCTGACCAAGGGAGACCTTGTCAAATTATCTTAACAACCCTCTTTTTGCAGCTGTTTGTCCGAGCATCTGCCATTATTGGAAGTTTCAGAAACAATGTTGTTTCCTGCATGTCTCTATTCCATATGGGGTAGGTTGAAGCCCCTATGACAAGCATATCTGGGACTGGTTTCTGAGGAGGCAAAGGATTCTATCTTTCTTACTTGTTCCAAAAATTCTTGTGGCCTTGAATCTGGTATCTATAAATCAATACAATGACCAGGTTATGGTTTTCAACCTGGAGAAGTGTTTCAGCTACATTATTTGAAGAGTTCAAGAACTATTACAAGAATATCTGTTATATACAGATATTTCAGAACATATTTCCATACTACTGAACCTATAACTAACTGCTCCAATCCTCGTCAAATATGTCTAAATGAAATTTACATGCTGAAGGACAAAGCTCTCAAAATCACCAATACCCAGTAAATAGCTCTGGTAAGTATTATCAGCAATCCATTCAAAACTAGTATGTAAGACTAACATGTAAGACATTCTTACTTCATATCATATGATCAGCTATTTCTAATTACCAATTTGTATGCTACAAGGAAATTATACACTCATGGGACCCCATCTTTTTACCGTTTTCTCCTATTGTACAACTTATATTCATGCATACTGTCTACTTTAACAAAGTCTTCAGTCATTCATCAACCACTCTCATACTATACATACAGTATTTCATACATTTTCTAAAAATTCCTCCTTAATGATTTTGGGGTAAAATTCAAAGAACCTCTCACCACAAAGCTCTGGTTCCTGGCTAATGTACCCCATATCCCATTCTATGTTACTATACAAATTCTTATCATTATCAAGTTTCTCTGTTCCCCTTTGTCATTGTTATACCTGTTCCTTGCTTTCTTATAACTTGCAAATGTTTGCTGACCACTGCAAATCACAAAGCTTCTTTGCTTTTTGACAACTTTGTTATAGCACTCTTTCCACTTTCTTACCATTCTCTCCATATCTGAGGATAAATATATTCATGTTCCTACCTCTTCATTGTAAATTTTACAGAACCTCTCACTGCAAAACCCTAATTTCTGGCAACTGAAACCTGTATTCCAATGTTACCATAAAAATTAATTAAGTTTATGTAGCATCCACCATCATGTCTACTCTTTAAATCTTATCACATAGATAAACTTGACCATGACAAGATAAATTTTTCCAATTAGTGTATCTTAAAAATATTCTAAATATCCATGCTAATATTTGTATTGATAAGCTCTAGCAATGGTGGTGTACCATATCCTTTTATCTTAACTGTGTTCATTAGCATGTTGGTAAAGAAAATTTTCCTCTGTACACTAAAATCATGTCTCCATGAATTTCTATCACTATGAGAAGCCAAATTCCCTCACTCCATCTCTTTACAAATGAAATTCCCATCAATACTTCACTATCTCTGAGAAGTGTGCGTTCTACTGCTTCATGTAACATCCTGAAAGTTCCTTCATGGCAAACTCCTTCATTGTTATCACCATATTTATTCTGGATCACTAAAATTCTTTGGAAGATTAAATAGAACCTACACCACAAAGTACTCCCTCCCTACAGTTAGTCCTCTGATTATGTACTGTCTGAATGGGCTATCTTCAACAGTTTCATGAAACTTAAAGATTTTGTTTATTAAGAGGGTCAATCTTCCCCTTCCTATCACTTGTCCCTCTTGGCAAAACAAATGAGATCGCATCTCTTTAGTAAGCTTTGTTTCCACAATTCCAATAATACTAAGTGCATTTTCTCTAATTTTTCTTTTCCTTTCATATATATTCACCATTTCCTGCATCAGCCAGGTAGCATCAAGAACAGAGAGCTGAGCCTTAGAGGAATTATCCTCACTTATCCCCCTCCTCTGTTCCTTCTTTTGGAAAATCATAAATGGGAGGGGAGGATTTCCAGACCCCCCCACTCCCATCCAGCACCCCTCTCCCATTTTCTCTAATACAATCCCTAAATTCCTTTTATCATTTCCTAGAAATCCATCAGCATATGTATACATTATATATTAGTCTGACATTACCATCACCTAATATTCTGGACCTGACTGTAATGCTTGTAGAGATGTTCTGTTCTCTTGCCTTGTTTGCATTATCCTACTTTTTGCCAATGAACTGTCTTCTTTGCTTTTCTCCTACTCTTCCCTTGGTTTGCCATGCTCACTGAATACCCCACTGAATTCCACTTTGTTTTTAATTTTTCTCTGGCCTACCTACAGCATATCTTGGCTAGGTGACTCCAAAGCAAATGTAACCATACCAGGATAAGCTTTTATTTATTTATATATCTATTCATTTTGCTTTGTCGCTGTCTCCCGCATTAGCGAGGTAGCGCCAGGAAACAGATGAAAGAATGGCCCAACCCACCCACATACACATGTATATACAAACACGTCCACATCCGCAAATATACATACCTATACATCTCAATGTATACATATAAACTTTTGTCTTGATAATAACCATCAGTGAAGCACGTTCTTAACCATTTACTATTTGCTATATTCCCATTTCCATTTTTGTCTTCAAACAAATTCCTAAGGAAACATTTTAGTTTTCACACTGAATTCCACTGTCAGTGCCTCTTAAACTTTGGTTATTATACAACCAAATACTATAACCTATCTGTTTGTCATGCAACACCACACATATATCTCTCTTGTCACACACTCACTGACTATCAATGAGTTGTTTACCTGTATACATGTAAACATGTGCAAATACATACATTCACATTTAAATATGTATTGTACACTCAATACAGCATAAACTATATGCCCCAAACCATACTGTAAAGGGTTTAATATATACAATTAGCCTAGCCATTAAGATAATATAAAAGAATGACAGAAAGAGATGTTTGAGAAGTCATAAACAGAAACAAACTCCAAATACACAACAAAATAAAGCTGCATGAATAACATGGGCTACACGCCAAGATAGGACATATAATAAACATAATAAAAACACTGATAAAGTTTTTATCTTGAAATCTTGTGGCAGGCCACTATGCAGTACAGTATGGCATAAGTAGTACAAATGTATCTTACAAAAGACTATCCTTCCTTTTGAAAACAGTTCTTCTCCCACAACAGTTTTCATATTGGGGCCCAGGAACTAACCAGTGATTCTGAAGGTCTGCAAAATTCAAGAATTAGGTACAGTAAAAAAACCTGTTATCTGACCCTAGTGGGGCACAGAGTGGTTGAATATGTGAATAAATCAGGAACCTACACTGTTTTACCTGTTACTATTACCATAAAACACAATGTAATGTATGAATTACATTTATCATGAAAACAATCGCCAGTGAGGGATAATACAACCACTCAAGGAAAACAAACAAATCTAAACAACAAATTCAGCTCCTCCGGCATCCAACTCAAGAACTAGTGTGCATGGATGACCAAAAATGAGCCTATCTTGACTTATATTAGAAATGTATATTTATGAGTGGAGATAACAGATTATTTACTGTATTACTAATATTATGAAATCAAACGTACCTGATGTACACTTTGCCGAATCTCATCCTCCTCCACGTTACAGATAAGCCTAAGTATCAAATCCATTATCGCTGAAGTTCCCACATGTTGCACTGCCAACTCAACAAAATCACCTCTGGATTTTAAAAAGTCCAAAACCTGGAAGCAAGTGAACTGATAGGAATACCAGTTCTACAGAGAAGAGAAGAGAATACACTTTATAAGAATGTGTTGAGATAAAGTTTATAGTCAGCTTTACAAGTCAGGCCTTCTTCCATCACCAAAGGAAAAATTTGGTACTACAAGAAGTTATGATTTGGTAGCTAACAGTTACTTAATATAATTCAGTACTTCTTAAAAAACAACTCTGATATGATAATGTTCTTCCAATAAATATAAAGCCATAGTGATATAAATTTAAAGCAGTATCTTGATTTTAAAAAGATGTTTCTTTCTTTCTTAATTTTGAAAGTAAATGTAAAAATAACCAAAGCTAAAATAATTAAATGAATAATTTATGCTCACAAGGTTTACATTTAAAGGAAATTTTGATAAATATTAAGGATACTGTTTATCAAAAGTATCGTGTTTACCATCCTATGAACCAAAAAGACAGCTACTATGTACAAATAATTACATAATCAATAAAGTAAAAAAAAAAAAAAATCACCTTCAAAAGAGGAAAATTTAAAACAGCTAAAGCTGATAAAAATAAATTTTCCTAATGATTTCATAAAACTGATGGCAAAAGAAGAAGGCCTATCCTGTCCTGTGCGAGTAGAAGGGCGAGAGTCTGACCAACATGAACAGCAGGCCATCTAACGCTCAATACTCTAGTCAGCCACAAGCTCCTCTAAATTTTAATAAATCCTAGTCAAAGTTGCAGGATACAGTAATAATGGTTATTGTCAACCAAACAAGATTTTTCAAATATATGTATGTATATGAGTGGTTGGGCCATTCTATGCCTGTTTCCTTGAGCTATCTCGCTGAGGCGGGAACAGAGGTTAAGTATATTATTTTATTTTACTATACTTAACCGCCGTCTCCAGCATTAGCGAGGTAGCGCAAGGAAACAGATGAGGAATAGCCCAACCCAACCCCATACACAAACAAATCCATCCATAAACCTCCGACACATATATCCTCTTGGTCAATCTTTCCTCACTCATTCTCTCCATGTGCCCAAACCATTTTAAAACACCCTCTTCTGCTCTCTCAACCACGCTCTTTTTATTTCCACACATCTCTCTTACCCTTACATTACTTACTCGATCAAACCACCTCACACCACACATTGTCCTCAAACATCTCATTTCCAGCACATCCACCCTCCTGCGTACAACTCTATCCATAGCCCACACCTCGCAACCATACAACATTGTTGGTACCACTATTCCTTCAAACATACCCATTTTTGCTTTCCAAGATAATGTTCTCGACTTCCACACATTCTTCAAGGCTCCCAGGATTTTCGCCCCCTCCCCCACCCTATGATTCACTTCCGCTTCCATGGTTCCATCCGCTGCCAGATCCACTCCCAGATATCTAAAACACTTTACTTCCTCCAGTTTTTCTCCATTCAAACTTACCTCCCAATTGACTTGACCCTCCACCCTACTGTACCTAATAACCTTGCTCTCATTTACATTTACTCTTAACTTCCTTCTTTCACACACTTTACCAAACTCAGTCACCAGCTTCTGCAGTTTCTCACATGAATCAGCCACCAGCGCTGTATCATCAGCGAACAACAACTGACTCACTTCCCAAGCTCTCTCATCCACAACAGACTTCATTCTTGCCCCTCTTTCCAAAACTCTTCCATTCACCTCCCGAACAACCCCATCCATAAACATACATTTTCTTTTTTTTTTTTTGCTTTGTCGCTGTCTCCCACGTTTGCGAGGTAGCGCAAGGAAACAGACGAAAGAAATGGCCCAACCCACCCCATACACATGTATATACATACGTCCACACACGCAAATATACATACCTACACAGCTTTCCATGGTTTACCCCAGACGCTTCACATGCCCTGATTCAATCCATTGACAGCACGACCCAGGTATACCACATCGATCCAATTCACTCTATTCCTTGCCCTCCTTTCACCCTCCTGCATGTTCAGGCCCCGATCACACAAAATCTTTTTCACTCCATCTTTCCACCTCCAATTTGGTCTCCCACTTCTCCTCGTTCCCTCCACCTCCGACACATATATCCTCTTGGTCAATCTTTCCTCACTCATTCTCTCCATGTGCCCAAACCATTTCAAAACACCCTCTTCTGCTCTCTCAACCACGCTCTTTTTATTTCCACACATCTCTCTTACCCTTACATTACTTACTCGATCAAACCACCTCACACCACACATTGTCCTCAAACATCTCATTTCCAGCACATCCATCCTCCTGCGCACAACTCTATCCATAGCCCACGCCTCGCAACCATAAAACATTGTTGGAACCACTATTCCTTCAAACATACCCATTTTTGCTTTCCGAGATAATGTTCTCGACTTCCACACATTCTTCAAGGCTCCCAGAATTTTCGCCCCCTCCCCCACCCTATGATTCACTTCCGCTTCCATGGTTCCATCAGCTGCCAGATCCACTCCCAGATATCTAAAACACTTTACTTCCTCCAGTTTTCTCCATTCAAACTTACCTCCCAATTGACTTGACCCTCAACCCTACTGTGCCTAATAACCTTGCTCTTATTCACATTTACTCAACTTTCTTCTTTCACACACTTTACCAAACTCATAATACATATATATATATATATATATATATATATATATATATATATATATATATATATATATATGTATCTTTTACACTTAATTGCTGTTTCCCACGTCAAGCAAGGTAGCACCAGGAAACAGACAAAGAATACCCCCATCTACTCATATAAACATTTAAATACATGAACGCCCATACACGCACATATACATACATAACACATACACATACATACAAATGCACATGTACATATTCATACTTGCTTGCCTTCATCCATTCCTGGTGCTACCCTGCCCCATAGGAAACAGCATCGCTATCCCCTGGAAACAATCACAACTGAGTGCATAATCAAGTATATTCCTATGAATCCACGGGGAAATGAAACACAATAAGTTCCCAAGTGCACTTTCAAGTAATAATCACATCATCAGGGGAGATACAAGAAAGAAATATAAGTCAGTGATATACAACAAAGAGGCATAGCTAGGCCACCATTTGGTAAACAAGTGACAACCCAAATGTAGGTCAGATGCATTCGAGTCTGGCAACAAGCATATCATAAACTTATCACGTGGACAAGAAGGGGAACCGTTTACAAATTTTATCAACAATAAAGTTATCCAATTTGTACTGACCTTCATTAATATCAATGTTACAATTATTTGTGTATTTAATAATAATAGATTCAATATTTCTTGTGGTACAGGAGTTGGAGTTAATAACTGAGATGGCATTACTCCAGTCAATACAATGATCATAATCATTAAAATGATTAAACAAGGCGTTTGAGTCTTATCCTGTTCTTATACTATACTTATGTTGCTTAAGTCTAACAAAAAGATCCCTACCAGTCTGCCCAATATACAACTTATCACAATTTCCACATGGCACTCTATAGATGCATCCTGCAGAACTTTCTGGTGAATTCCTTGATTAAGATATTTTTTATAGTATTGTTGTTGCTAAAGGCAACATTTACATTAATGGATTTCAGCAACATGGGAAGTAAAATCATCATTAAAAAGGAGAACTAAAAGGTTCTTGGTGTCAAGGGAAAGTTTGGGTTCAACTCTATAAAATGATTTCTTTGCCAACTTAAGAGACTTTTGGCATCAAGGGGATGATGAGTTTGAAAAGATATACTCTATTGGATCCATGCTAAAGTATCCTAGATGATAAATCCCCTAAGGTGGCAGAGAAATCTTTTAGGTCATCCTCTCAGTGAAATTTCACATAACTTTGCAGGTTATTTAAATCCTTTAATGTAAATGTAGCCTTCAGCAATAACAATACTAAAAAGAATATCTTATTCAAAACCTCACCAGAAAATTCAGCCAGCAGTGTTTATGGAAAGGATCTTTATGTTAGACTTAAGCAACATAAATACAGTATAAGTACTGGAAAAGAATAATCATTTTAAAAATTATAACCACTGTATTGACTGGAGTAATGCTAATTCAGATATCAACTGTATCTCCTTCACTATGAGAAATATTATTGAATCTTCTATTATCAAATACATAAATAATCGTAACATTAATATTCACGAAGGTCTATACAAACTTGATAGCTATGTCATTGGCAAAATTTGTAAACATCTCCCTTTTCCAGTCCACATAATAAAAATCTTATGACAGGCATGATGCCAGACCTGAACACCACCATCCGATAATGCTTGTTTACCAATAGCGTCTCAGCTACATCACTTCCTTATATATCAAATGACTGGTCTACATCTTCTATTTCATTCTTGTATCTCCACTGACAATGTGATCATTACATGAAAAAGCACTTGGGAACTTACCATGTTTCCTTTTCCTCATGGTTACATGCATAAACCAGATCACGCACACCACTGAGAACCCTTTCAAAATACAAACATATATACATTTGTACATATTCATATTTTCCTGACATCATCCATTAAAAATGCCACAATGCCCCAAAGGAAACAGCACTAAAGCATGGAGGAAAAGAAAAATGATAACACTCATGATCGCTGTCCCTAGCGTCAGTGAGGTAGCGCCAAGAAACAGATGAAGAAAGGTCACATCCACCAACATCCATACACAAGCTGTCATGTGTAATGCACCGAAACCACAGCTCCTTATCCACATCCTAGGCCACAGACCTTTCAATGGCTTGCCCTGAATGTTTCATGTTCCCTGATTCAGCCCTATAACTCAGTCTCTAGCTGTCATGTATAATGCACCGAAATCACAGCTACCTTTCCACATCCAGGCCCCACAGACCTTTCCATGGTTTACCCCAGACGTTTCACTTGCCCTGATTCAGTCCACTGACAGCACATCGACTCTGGAATACCACATTGTTCCAATTCACTTTACTCCTTGCACACCTGTACCCCTCCTGTATGTTCAGTCCTGATCGCTCAAAATCATTTTCACTTCATCTTTCCACCTCCAATTAGTTCTCCCACTTCTTGTTCCCTCCACCTCTGACACATAAAGCCTCTGTCAATCTTTCCTCACTCATTCCCTCCACATGTCCAAACCATTTCAATACACCCTCTTCTACTCTCTCAACCACACTCTTTTCATTTCCGCACATATCTCTTACCCTTTCATTACTTACTCGATCAAACCACCTCACTCCACATAGTGTCCTCAAAATAAAAAGACCACACAAACCTGTCTGTCCCTAGCTGCTTCATATGCCCTGGTTCAGTCCAATAATAGCATGTCACCCACTACATACCACAATGCTTAAACATTACCTTAAGGAAAACTCTTGTATGGCATATAACCATCCTGACATCATCATAGGTTTTTTTTGACTTAAATGAAAAGAAGAAGAATCTAGGAGCAGGGGCTGGCCATTTGCTCACTGAGAAGTTATGGAGGAATGGAAGCAAGATGGTTACCTACTTCCAAAGTAACCAAAGAACTGATGTAACACACCTGCAGTTCATGTTTATAAAGCAAGTTATTATCTATTCCCGGTGAAAGGAACTGTCCACTCACTCAATAACAAATGTCAAATGAAAATAAAATCAGATACACTGTGAAATACACTAATGTGTTTTCTACAATAACCCTAATGAAACAGCAAGTGCTGCTTAATCCATTAGGTTTGATTTTCCTTGTCAGTTCTATTGTTTAAAGCTGGATATTCATTAATCAAATCATTTGTGACTGATGATATGTAACATAAAGATAATCACAAGATATAAAGCAAAAATATATGAAAACAACAATATAATGTGACCTATGTATTAATCAGGAAAAATAAATACAACCAACAATCTTGCCAGCCTTTTCATTATCATTAATACCCTAGTTATGAACACAATATTCCCTGTTTCAGCTGATGGGTATTAGCTACTGAAGTCATATTCAACAAGCTTTATCCATAATAACTGCTCTGTAAAAGCATAACAGACTAAAGAAAGTTTGGCTGAAAATTTTAATGGTGTCCACTACCATCAATGGGTGGTAGCCTCCCAGGCAAGAGAGGTTATCATATTTCATGGAGCCTAAAATGATATGAGCAACCAACTCTATGTGCATCACAATACATAAAATCATCCAAAATGATAAAAAATCACAATCAATCTCCAAAATACACATAATGCAAAAATCTACTACTTTTCAATGTAGCCACCTTCAATGCAATCCCTTTCAATTCAATATACCAAATGACCACTATATCTATGTTTAAAAATTAAGTGTTCAGCAATCAGAGGTCAACATGAACTTACATCTTAGAAGCTTTCAGTAAAGATTGAATCATACCCAACAAAATGTTTAAAGGTAAAATACCAGAAAATACAAAAATATGTTGGATACTTCCCAATCAATAATCCTTTGAAAATTGGTCTTTGTGAGCCCAATACTAAGTTTATCATCTGTACCACCTGAATCCTCCATTCAAATATACATTATATATCATATAAAAGAAAAATTCACAACCATAAAAATCTTTGTAAATAGGTAGTGTTAGGAGGGGAAGTAGTAATACTCTAAACAAATCAATAAATATAGTACAGTATCTCCCATTCTGACACAACTATCACTCATCCTAAAAATCTGAACTGAAATATCTAATACACATTCATGAGAGACCTATTTACTAATGAATCAGTAATAAAGTAAAAAGAAATCAAAATTTACTGACCTCATAACAGTGATGAATTACAAGTATCCTGCTGCTGGATCTTGCACTAAAATTTTTCATTCTTGAAAAAGAATGCAATACTTTCCTTTACCTTCCAGCCCCAAGAGTCACTTCTATCCTTATGAGGCTCCTGCAGCACTCAGGAGCAGGCCACATCAACCAGTTGGGAACACAGGTCATAAAGTGCTGTTATGTTGTGTGTGTCTCTATGTACAGAAAGTACAGGGCAATTGAGCAGTAACTGCTCAGTGTCTTTTCCATGGTAGTTGTATCAAATGCAAGAAAGGAATTCATAGTGATATAACGATGGGTGATGTACTAAGTATAAGCAAGATGATGAATCATATTTGTCCAAGGAGCAGGGATTCTGATGTGTATATGTCTGGGAAGTTTGAGTTTTAAGACTGATCTGGGGATACCAGATGCTTTGTGCTTGATGGGTTATTTCAACATTACATGTTTTATCAGGGATATATCTGTGCTGTTCTATAGAAGTATGTATGTATGTAAGCATATGTGTCCTTCTTCATCTGCTTTCTGGCACTATCTAACTGATGTGGGAAATGGCAATCAAGTGAGGTGGTTTAATCAAGTAAGCAATGAAAGGGTAAGAGAGATGTGTGGTAATAAAAAGTGTGGTTAAGGGAGCAGAAGAGGGTGTATTGAAATGGTTCGGTCACAAGGAGAGAATGAGTGAGGAAAGATTGACAAAGAGGATATATGTGTCAAGTGGAGGGAACAAGGAGAAGTAGGAGACCAAATTGGAGGTGGAAGTATGGAGTGAAAAAGGTTTTGAGTGATCAGGGTCTGAACATACAGGAGGGTGAAAGGCGTGCTAGGAATAGGGTAAATTGGAACAATGTGATTTACGGGGTCGAAGTGCTTTCAATGGATTGAACCTGGGCATGGGAAGCGTTTGGGGTAAACCATGGAAAGTTTTGTGGGGCCTGGATGTGGAAAGAGAGCTGTGGTTTCGGTGGATTATAAATGACAGCTAGAGACTGAGTGTGAACAAATGTGGCCTTTGTTGTCTTTTCCTAGCAATACCTCACACGTGCACAGGGGGAGGGGGTGCCATTTCATGTGTGGCAGGGTGGCGACAGGAATGGATGAAGGCAGCAAGTATTAATTACGTACATGTGTATATATGTATATGTCTGTGTATGTATATATATGTATACGTTGAAATGTATAGGTATGTATATGAGCGTGTGTGGACATGGATGTATATGCATGTGTATGTGGATGGGTTGGGCCATTCTTTCGTCTGTTTCCTTGTGCTACCTTGCAAACGCAGGAGACAGCGACGAAGTATAATATGACTCACTTCCGCTTCCATGGTTCCATCCGCTGCCAAATCCACTCCCAGATATCTAAAACACTTCATTTCCTCCACTTTTTCTCAATTCAAACATACCTCCCAATTGACTTGTCCCTCAACCCTACTGTACCAAATAACCTTGCTCTTATACACATTCACTCTCAACTTTCTTCTTTCACACACTTTACCAAACTCAGTCACCAGTTTCTGCAATTTCTCACCCGAATCAGCCACAGCACTGTATCATCAGCGAACAAAAACTGACTCACTTCCCAAGCTCTCTCATCCACAACAGACTGCATACTTGCCCCTCTCTCCAAAACACAGACATATACATATATACACATGTACATAATTCATACTGTCTGACCTTATTCATCCCCGTCGCCACCCCGCCACACATGAAATGACAACCCCCTTCCCCCACGTGTGTGAGGTAGTGCTAGGAAAAGACAACAAAGGCCACATTCGTTCATACTCAGTCTCTAGCTGTCATGTATAATGCACCGAAATCAAAGCTCTCTTTCCACATCCAGGCCTCACAAAACTTTCCATGGTTTACCCCAGACACTTTACATGCCCTGGTTCAATCCACCGACAGCACGTTGACCCCAGTATACCACATCGTTCCAATTCACTCTATTCCTTGCCCTCCTTTCACCCTCCTGCATGTTCAGGCCCCGATCACACAAAATCTTTTTCACTCCATCTTTCCACCTCCAATTTGGTCTCCCACTTCTCCTCGTTCCCTCCACCTCCGACACATATATCCTCTTGGTCAATCTTTCCTCACTCATTCTCTCCATGTGCCCAAACCATTTCAAAACACCCTCTTCTGCTCTCTCAACCACGCTCTTTTTATTTCCACACATCTCTCTTACCCTTACATTACTTACTCGATCAAACCACCTCACACCACACATTGTCCTCAAACATCTCATTTCCAGCACATCCATCCTCCTGCGCACAACTCTATCCATAGCCCACGCCTCGCAACCATAAAACATTGTTGGAACCACTATTCCTTCAAACATACCCATTTTTGCTTTCCGAGATAATGTTCTCAGACTTCCACACATTCTTCAAGGCTCCCAGAATTTTCGCCCCCTCCCCCACCCTATGATTCACTTCCGCTTCCATGGTTCCATCAGCTGCCAGATCCACTCCCAGATATCTAAAACACTTTACTTCCTCCAGTTTTCTCCATTCAAACTTACCTCCCAATTGACTTGACCCTCAACCCTACTGTGCCTAATAACCTTGCTCTTATTCACATTTACTCAACTTTCTTCTTTCACACACTTTACCAAACTCATAATATATATATATAATATATATATATATATATATATATATATATATATATATATATATATATATAGTATCTTTTACACTTAATTGCTGTTTCCCACGTCAAGCAAGGTAGCACCAGGAAACAGACAAAGAATACCCCCATCTACTCATATAAACATTTAAATACATGAACGCCCATACACGCACATATACATACATAACACATACACATACATACAAATGCACATGTACATATTCATACTTGCTTGCCTTCATCCATTCCTGGTGCTACCCTGCCCCATAGGAAACAGCATCGCTATCCCCTGGAAACAATCACAACTGAGTGCATAATCAAGTATATTCCTATGAATCCACGGGGAAATGAAACACAATAAGTTCCCAAGTGCACTTTCAAGTAATAATCACATCATCAGGGGAGATACAAGAAAGAAATATAAGTCAGTGATATACAACAAAGAGGCATAGCTAGGCCACCATTTGGTAAACAAGTGACAACCCAAATGTAGGTCAGATGCATTCGAGTCTGGCAACAAGCATATCATAAACTTATCACGTGGACAAGAAGGGGAACCGTTTACAAATTTTATCAACAATAAAGTTATCCAATTTGTACTGACCTTCATTAATATCAATGTTACAATTATTTGTGTATTTAATAATAATAGATTCAATATTTCTTGTGGTACAGGAGTTGGAGTTAATAACTGAGATGGCATTACTCCAGTCAATACAATGATCATAATCATTAAAATGATTAAACAAGGCGTTTGAGTCTTATCCTGTTCTTATACTATACTTATGTTGCTTAAGTCTAACAAAAAGATCCCTACCAGTCTGCCCAATATACAACTTATCACAATTTCCACATGGCACTCTATAGATGCATCCTGCAGAACTTTCTGGTGAATTCCTTGATTAAGATATTTTTTATAGTATTGTTGTTGCTAAAGGCAACATTTACATTAATGGATTTCAGCAACATGGGAAGTAAAATCATCATTAAAAAGGAGAACTAAAAGGTTCTTGGTGTCAAGGGAAAGTTTGGGTTCAACTCTATAAAATGATTTCTTTGCCAACTTAAGAGACTTTTGGCATCAAGGGGATGATGAGTTTGAAAAGATATACTCTATTGGATCCATGCTAAAGTATCCTAGATGATAAATCCCCTAAGGTGGCAGAGAAATCTTTTAGGTCATCCTCTCAGTGAAATTTCACATAACTTTGCAGGTTATTTAAATCCTTTAATGTAAATGTAGCCTTCAGCAATAACAATACTAAAAAGAATATCTTATTCAAAACCTCACCAGAAAATTCAGCCAGCAGTGTTTATGGAAAGGATCTTTATGTTAGACTTAAGCAACATAAATACAGTATAAGTACTGGAAAAGAATAATCATTTTAAAAATTATAACCACTGTATTGACTGGAGTAATGCTAATTCAGATATCAACTGTATCTCCTTCACTATGAGAAATATTATTGAATCTTCTATTATCAAATACATAAATAATCGTAACATTAATATTCACGAAGGTCTATACAAACTTGATAGCTATGTCATTGGCAAAATTTGTAAACATCTCCCTTTTCCAGTCCACATAATAAAAATCTTATGACAGGCATGATGCCAGACCTGAACACCACCATCCGATAATGCTTGTTTACCAATAGCGTCTCAGCTACATCACTTCCTTATATATCAAATGACTGGTCTACATCTTCTATTTCATTCTTGTATCTCCACTGACAATGTGATCATTACATGAAAAAGCACTTGGGAACTTACCATGTTTCCTTTTCCTCATGGTTACATGCATAAACCAGATCACGCACACCACTGAGAACCCTTTCAAAATACAAACATATATACATTTGTACATATTCATATTTTCCTGACATCATCCATTAAAAATGCCACAATGCCCCAAAGGAAACAGCACTAAAGCATGGAGGAAAAGAAAAATGATAACACTCATGATCGCTGTCCCTAGCGTCAGTGAGGTAGCGCCAAGAAACAGATGAAGAAAGGTCACATCCACCAACATCCATACACAAGCTGTCATGTGTAATGCACCGAAACCACAGCTCCTTATCCACATCCTAGGCCACAGACCTTTCAATGGCTTGCCCTGAATGTTTCATGTTCCCTGATTCAGCCCTATAACTCAGTCTCTAGCTGTCATGTATAATGCACCGAAATCACAGCTACCTTTCCACATCCAGGCCCCACAGACCTTTCCATGGTTTACCCCAGACGTTTCACTTGCCCTGATTCAGTCCACTGACAGCACATCGACTCTGGAATACCACATTGTTCCAATTCACTTTACTCCTTGCACACCTGTACCCCTCCTGTATGTTCAGTCCTGATCGCTCAAAATCATTTTCACTTCATCTTTCCACCTCCAATTAGTTCTCCCACTTCTTGTTCCCTCCACCTCTGACACATAAAGCCTCTGTCAATCTTTCCTCACTCATTCCCTCCACATGTCCAAACCATTTCAATACACCCTCTTCTACTCTCTCAACCACACTCTTTTCATTTCCGCACATATCTCTTACCCTTTCATTACTTACTCGATCAAACCACCTCACTCCACATAGTGTCCTCAAAATAAAAAGACCACACAAACCTGTCTGTCCCTAGCTGCTTCATATGCCCTGGTTCAGTCCAATAATAGCATGTCACCCACTACATACCACAATGCTTAAACATTACCTTAAGGAAAACTCTTGTATGGCATATAACCATCCTGACATCATCATAGGTTTTTTTTGACTTAAATGAAAAGAAGAAGAATCTAGGAGCAGGGGCTGGCCATTTGCTCACTGAGAAGTTATGGAGGAATGGAAGCAAGATGGTTACCTACTTCCAAAGTAACCAAAGAACTGATGTAACACACCTGCAGTTCATGTTTATAAAGCAAGTTATTATCTATTCCCGGTGAAAGGAACTGTCCACTCACTCAATAACAAATGTCAAATGAAAATAAAATCAGATACACTGTGAAATACACTAATGTGTTTTCTACAATAACCCTAATGAAACAGCAAGTGCTGCTTAATCCATTAGGTTTGATTTTCCTTGTCAGTTCTATTGTTTAAAGCTGGATATTCATTAATCAAATCATTTGTGACTGATGATATGTAACATAAAGATAATCACAAGATATAAAGCAAAAATATATGAAAACAACAATATAATGTGACCTATGTATTAATCAGGAAAAATAAATACAACCAACAATCTTGCCAGCCTTTTCATTATCATTAATACCCTAGTTATGAACACAATATTCCCTGTTTCAGCTGATGGGTATTAGCTACTGAAGTCATATTCAACAAGCTTTATCCATAATAACTGCTCTGTAAAAGCATAACAGACTAAAGAAAGTTTGGCTGAAAATTTTAATGGTGTCCACTACCATCAATGGGTGGTAGCCTCCCAGGCAAGAGAGGTTATCATATTTCATGGAGCCTAAAATGATATGAGCAACCAACTCTATGTGCATCACAATACATAAAATCATCCAAAATGATAAAAAATCACAATCAATCTCCAAAATACACATAATGCAAAAATCTACTACTTTTCAATGTAGCCACCTTCAATGCAATCCCTTTCAATTCAATATACCAAATGACCACTATATCTATGTTTAAAAATTAAGTGTTCAGCAATCAGAGGTCAACATGAACTTACATCTTAGAAGCTTTCAGTAAAGATTGAATCATACCCAACAAAATGTTTAAAGGTAAAATACCAGAAAATACAAAAATATGTTGGATACTTCCCAATCAATAATCCTTTGAAAATTGGTCTTTGTGAGCCCAATACTAAGTTTATCATCTGTACCACCTGAATCCTCCATTCAAATATACATTATATATCATATAAAAGAAAAATTCACAACCATAAAAATCTTTGTAAATAGGTAGTGTTAGGAGGGGAAGTAGTAATACTCTAAACAAATCAATAAATATAGTACAGTATCTCCCATTCTGACACAACTATCACTCATCCTAAAAATCTGAACTGAAATATCTAATACACATTCATGAGAGACCTATTTACTAATGAATCAGTAATAAAGTAAAAAGAAATCAAAATTTACTGACCTCATAACAGTGATGAATTACAAGTATCCTGCTGCTGGATCTTGCACTAAAATTTTTCATTCTTGAAAAAGAATGCAATACTTTCCTTTACCTTCCAGCCCCAAGAGTCACTTCTATCCTTATGAGGCTCCTGCAGCACTCAGGAGCAGGCCACATCAACCAGTTGGGAACACAGGTCATAAAGTGCTGTTATGTTGTGTGTGTCTCTATGTACAGAAAGTACAGGGCAATTGAGCAGTAACTGCTCAGTGTCTTTTCCATGGTAGTTGTATCAAATGCAAGAAAGGAATTCATAGTGATATAACGATGGGTGATGTACTAAGTATAAGCAAGATGATGAATCATATTTGTCCAAGGAGCAGGGATTCTGATGTGTATATGTCTGGGAAGTTTGAGTTTTAAGACTGATCTGGGGATACCAGATGCTTTGTGCTTGATGGGTTATTTCAACATTACATGTTTTATCAGGGATATATCTGTGCTGTTCTATAGAAGTATGTATGTATGTAAGCATATGTGTCCTTCTTCATCTGCTTTCTGGCACTATCTAACTGATGTGGGAAATGGCAATCAAGTGAGGTGGTTTAATCAAGTAAGCAATGAAAGGGTAAGAGAGATGTGTGGTAATAAAAAGTGTGGTTAAGGGAGCAGAAGAGGGTGTATTGAAATGGTTCGGTCACAAGGAGAGAATGAGTGAGGAAAGATTGACAAAGAGGATATATGTGTCAAGTGGAGGGAACAAGGAGAAGTAGGAGACCAAATTGGAGGTGGAAGTATGGAGTGAAAAAGGTTTTGAGTGATCAGGGTCTGAACATACAGGAGGGTGAAAGGCGTGCTAGGAATAGGGTAAATTGGAACAATGTGATTTACGGGG
The DNA here is from genome assembly GCF_036320965.1 of Panulirus ornatus. Classification (NCBI taxonomy): domain Eukaryota; kingdom Metazoa; phylum Arthropoda; class Malacostraca; order Decapoda; family Palinuridae; genus Panulirus; species Panulirus ornatus. The sequence continues at coordinate 10,438,761 of NC_092291.1, forward strand.
TCGAAGTGCTTTCAATGGATTGAACCTGGGCATGGGAAGCGTTTGGGGTAAACCATGGAAAGTTTTGTGGGGCCTGGATGTGGAAAGAGAGCTGTGGTTTCGGTGGATTATAAATGACAGCTAGAGACTGAGTGTGAACAAATGTGGCCTTTGTTGTCTTTTCCTAGCAATACCTCACACGTGCACAGGGGGAGGGGGTGCCATTTCATGTGTGGCAGGGTGGCGACAGGAATGGATGAAGGCAGCAAGTATTAATTACGTACATGTGTATATATGTATATGTCTGTGTATGTATATATATGTATACGTTGAAATGTATAGGTATGTATATGAGTGTGTGTGGACATGGATGTATATGCATGTGTATGTGGATGGGTTGGGCCATTCTTTCGTCTGTTTCCTTGTGCTACCTTGCAAACGCAGGAGACAGCGACGAAGTATAATATGACTCACTTCCGCTTCCATGGTTCCATCCGCTGCCAAATCCACTCCCAGATATCTAAAACACTTCATTTCCTCCACTTTTTCTCCATTCAAACATACCTCCCAATTGACTTGTCCCTCAACCCTACTGTACCAAATAACCTTGCTCTTATACACATTCACTCTCAACTTTCTTCTTTCACACACTTTACCAAACTCAGTCACCAGTTTCTGCAATTTCTCACCCGAATCAGCCACAGCACTGTATCATCAGCGAACAAAAACTGACTCACTTCCCAAGCTCTCTCATCCACAACAGACTGCATACTTGCCCCTCTCTCCAAAACACAGACATATACATATATACACATGTACATAATTCATACTGTCTGACCTTATTCATCCCCGTCGCCACCCCGCCACACATGAAATGACAACCCCCTTCCCCCACGTGTGTGAGGTAGTGCTAGGAAAAGACAACAAAGGCCACATTCGTTCATACTCAGTCTCTAGCTGTCATGTATAATGCACCGAAATCAAAGCTCTCTTTCCACATCCAGGCCTCACAAAACTTTCCATGGTTTACCCCAGACACTTTACATGCCCTGGTTCAATCCACCGACAGCACGTTGACCCCAGTATACCACATCGTTCCAATTCACTCTATTCCTTGCACGCCATTCACCCTCCTGCATGTTCAAGCCCCGATCACTCAAAATCTTTTTCACTCCATCTTTCCACCTCCAATTTGGTCTCCCACTTCTCCTCATTCCCTCCACCTCTGACACATATATCCTCTTGGTCAATCTTTCCTCACTCATTCTCTCCATGTGACCAAAGCAGTTCAAAACACCCTCTTCTGCTCTCTCAACCATACTCTTTTTATTACCACACATCTCTCTTACCCTTTCATTACTTACTCAATCAAACCTCCTCACACCACATATTGTCCTCAAACATCTCATTTCTAGCACATCCACCCTCCTCTGCACAACTCTATCTATAGCCCACGTCTCGCAACCATACAATATTGCTGGAACCACTATTCCTTCAAACATACCCATTTTTGCTTTCCAAGATAACGTTTTCAACTTCCAAACATTTTTCAATGCTCCCAGAACTTTCACCCCCTCCCCCACCCTATATATAAATATATATACAGAAAATGCACACTTCATTCAATAATGATCAAGCTCATTACTGAATATTCTTTAAGATGTGAAAACAGTATTATGCATTTGTACAAAATACAAAAACAATATGAATGGTGTCCCTTTCTTGAATTTCATCCTAAAGGTTCTCTTATGGTAGAGCATATTCTTCAGTGTGTTCCCCTGCTGTAAACAATCAAGTTAAACAATGTTATGAGTGTGACATATACACCCACTTGCTAAAGGGCTAATTGGCAATTGCTAAAAGGAGCCTAGTGATGAAAAAGGGGGGAGGGGGGAGCATCATATCACAATGGTTGTACTGTAAATACTTAAAGAGCCTAAACCAAGCCAACACTTCTCACCTGGGAAAGAGTCACCCAATGAGGAGTAAGCACATGTCGGGTTATATTCTAGTAAAAGACAAACAAATATTACAAGGAGAACCTTGAACACTTGTTGAATAAGGTTCAACAAAGTAAAATGTGCGAGCAGAAAGCAAAAGAACATGAAGTAAAAGGAAAAAAGTATAAAATAAATACATCATACAGGGTTAAAAAATTAACAAATAAAAACAAATGCTGCATGTAAAAATATAACTAACAATCAGGTTGAAGCAAGGATAATAGTATATGATCATGTCATTAGGACAGCATGTAAGAAACCAGCAATCAAGAACACACAGTTCCTTAAATATCTAATTCTACTGATGTAGAATACAATGAACTTCTTAAACATGGCCTTCCCAAAAAACAAAATTTTTCTAAATTCCTGCACAACAACCTGTATTCATCTGCAGTATGACTAAAAAGAAAATCACATTTCATCATTGCAACAGTACAGGAATCTTATCAGTTCTTCACATAACCTAGGCACAAAAAAACTGATTATTGACTGACTGAAATTACTATTTCTCTTGCATTACAAATCAAAACATTCTATCCACAAACAACAACTGTCTCAGTAACTAATTCAGCATTGTCAACTTACCCTATAATCTGCCAAGACTTGAAAAGCTGCATGCTTTAAGACTGCCCAGCAACTGTGGTCTGGGGATCAACTTGAGTACTTAACATAGCATTCTACCCCTGATGATATTAACTGGAACTTTCACCAAGTATAAAAATCTAATCTACTCTAACCTGCAAAGTTGAACTTTCAAAAACATTTCTCTATTCTGTATCTGAGTATCCTCCTTCAATTTCTTTAGAAAGAAACAATGCATACTATAAAACACTTACATTTTATCTTTCCAAATTTTCCAATTGTAGCCAAATTTTGTTCCAAACAATGATATTAGCAAACCTGTGAAGCATAACTCTCACCTGCCATCCATGACTATACTTTTCCTATTTATTCACTTACAAACTGCACAATGAGCCAAAAGTAATTTCTCATTCCTTACAAAAAAAACATCAAAAACTATAAAATTTCATTCACAGCACTGTGCACCTTCAATTGTATAACTGAAATTATACATTTACTTTAGAGGTTAAATCTCATAAGAAAACTTAAAAACAATGATATACATGAAAAAGACTTGGCATTATTCCAAGCAAATAGTGCAAATGTGAAATCAATCCATTATGTTCTTAGAAAGTCTAATTTTACTAACATGATCCTTAAGTTATCTGTAACTAAAAAATGTAAACTTCCACTTCATGAGATGTATATAACATACTAAATGCATGCATGAGTTGTATCTCCCAGAATAAATAGGTACCTCTAGAGAGGAAACACTAGCCTTCACTCATCACTCAATAACCACTTAATTGTGATTGCAGCAGCTCGCTCAATACAAGCCCGCCCTCAGCCAACCAGCAACTACCTTCAGTCTGACATCCCTGACCTCATTTCCAGTTCATGAGATTTTCCTAGTCCCAGACAAGAAGCATCAATCCAATGGCAACAATCTCAACAGATACAAAGAAAAGACTTCTGAACTAAGAGGGAAAGATGAATCACAGTCAAATTACTCATGTTCAAATCACCCTTCACTAGTACCCAAAAACTCGCATCAAAACTACTCACAGACTCACTAAGGTTTTCCCAAAACAGTAACCATTCTTCATTATTCTTCTTGTGGCCATGTGCATAAGCACTTATAATCAACCAAAATTACGGTATCTTAAAATACTGACCACGGTACACGTAAGTACAACATTTACATAATAACTATATAATGAACACACAACACACATACACACAAAAAATACTAATCCATGGGATGGAAAAAAGTGGGTCTGTTTGCAGTACGTTCTCACTTGACACAATCCTAAAAAATAGGATGCTCTAATAGCCTCGCAGCAGTATCTGATTTGTCGAGTATGAGCCACAAATAAGAGAGCTGCTATAATCGCAATCAAATGGTTAGCAAAGGGTGAGAGGGACGAGAAAAGTCTAATGCATCCTCACTGGAAATACAATACTGAGGGTTGGATGGTTCTGTCCCACATATTCCCTAATGGGTGTTTCATTTTGCTAACCATGAGTTAGACTGCAATATCTCATGTAACTCATTAGCAGATAGAAATAACACCATTTTAACATGTTAATACACTTAAGCCATTCAAGTTACAACAGAGTCTCATATAATCACTGTGGGCCAGCACAAAAGAGTCTCATATAGTTACTAATGTGGGCCTGCATGCATTATATATGCATTCACTTATTCAGTCTTTTAATATCAAAACAAATCATTACTTTAATAAGAAAGCACACATGTAGTGGAAATACTTAAAAAGCTCCATATTCACAAATGCTCCTTGAATGCATTCATAAATCACTTTCAAAGGTTTTCCTAATCAGTATATAAATGTTTCTTCTACAAAAGCTAAGTACTGCAACTATATCATTCTACTGATGACATTCTATGCACAAAAACAAATAATCTAGTCAACTGAAAATATCTTAAGCACAAAAAGAAGTGTTTTATAGTATGACTTATATTTCCCCATTCTTTGAAATGTTATAAACCAATGCATAAAACAATTCCAAAAATTACAGTAAAACTCCCAAAATGAAAATCAAATGGGGTCATCAATCATTCACAATATTCAGGAACACAAAACAGTCTAAAACATATGAAGAAACATAAATACATTTATGTTTGTATTTCTTCATGTATGTATGTGTGGACTTGCATAATTATTTATTATTATTATTCTTTTTTCCTTTTCATAAATGTTCGCCTCTTCCCACATTAGCGAGGTAGTGCCAAGAACAGAGGACTGAGCCCAAGAGGGAAAAACCTTCACTTGGCCCCCCTCTCTGTTCCTTCCCTTGGAAAAGCAAAACACTGGAGGGGAGGACTTCCAGCCCCCCCCCCCCCTCCCCAGTCACCTTTTATGACATGTAGGGAACATCTTGGAAGCATTCCCCCTCCCCCATCCCCAGGGATAACAGGAAACTACTTTCTTTCAAACTATTCGCCATTTCCCGCATTAGCGAGGTAGCGTTAAGAACAGAGGACTGGGCCTTTGAGGGAATACCCTCACCTGGCCTAATTCTCTGTTCCTTCTTTTGGAAAATTAAAAAAAAAAAAACAGGAAACTACTATGTAGACTAATATTCACAGCATCCTGCCAGGTACTGGTATATCTAAGTCTGCATCACCAAATGGGCCAAGAAAGCAAATCTTATCATTTTCATTATTATTATCATTATTATTATCATTATCAATATACTTAATCGCTGTTTCCCGCATCAGTGAGGTTGTGATAGGAAACAGACAAAGAATGGCCCATCCACTCATATACATAAATGCCCATACACGCACATATACATACTACCCACGTATTTCCAGCATGTCGTAGAAGGCGACTAAAAGGAGAGGGAGTGGGGGGCTGGAAATCCTCTCCTCATGTTTTCAATTTTCCAAAAGAAGGAACAAAATTGGGGGCCACGGGAGGATATCTCCTCTAAGGCTCAACGCTACCTTGTTCTCAACGCTACCTTGCTAGTGCAGGAAATGGCAAATATGTATAAAAAAAAATATATATACATACATGTACATACACATACAAAGACATATACATATATACACATGTATATATTCATACTTGCTTGCCTTCATCCATTATCGGCACTACCCCGCCCCACAGAAAACAGCATTGCCACCCCCTACATCAGCGAGGTAGGGCCAGAAAAACAGACAAAAAACAGGCCACATTCAGTTACACTCAGCCTTTAGCTGTCATGTGATGCAACAAAACCACAGCTCCCTTTCCACATCCAGGCCCCACAGATCTTTCCATGGTTTACCCAGCCACATTCCTTGGTTCAATCAACTGATAGCACATCGACCCCGATATACCAAATCATTCCAATTTACTCTATTCCTTGCATGCCTCTCAACATCCTGTATGTTCAGGGACTGATCGCCTTTTTTTCATCTGTTTCCTGATGCTACTTCACTGATGCAGGGGGGGGGGGGGTGCTGTTTCCTGTGGGCCAATAAGTGAAAAGCTCCTTATGTCTTGGTTGCCACACATTCACATATGCATTTCCATACATTAAATGTCTTCTTATCTTTTACCTGCCTAACTCAGACAAATATAAATAAAATCACCATAATATATCTATTTATGTTACTGACACCCATTCCCTCTGGGAACTCACATCAAATATAGTAACCAGTTATTCGTATCTGGCTCATCCTTATGAATATTCAGTATCATGCATCTATCAACATATATGATGATGTTCTACCCTAAAAGCATAAAAATACAACTTAGAATTCCATTATCTACATTATCAACTCCTTTTTCCATAGCATATCTTCCCTGGGTACAGGGGTGAAAGAATACTTCCCACATATTCCCTGCATGCTACAGGAGGCAAATAAGTGGAGTGAAACACAGAGGCCTAGAAACCCTTCCCTTCTTGTATTTCAATTTCTAAAAGGTGAAACAAGATGAAAGAGCCAGGTGAGGAGTTTTCATCCTCCTAAAAGGCTCAGACTGGATAATCTGAATATTTGGACGTAACCAGGTTGCGACAAAAGGAGAGATATGTTTGAGGAAAGGAACCTGGATTTTTTTTCATTGTTTCCCATGTAAGCACCAGGAAACAGACAAAGAAAGACACATCCACTTACAAACAAAGATACGAACACATGTGCACATACACACACACATATACCTATATACATATGCATATATATACAAAAACATATATACATATGTACATATTCATACTTCCTTACCTTCATCCATTCCCGAAGCCACACCAACCCACAGGAAACAGAACAAATACATGAGGGAAAAGAAAAGAGATAACACATTCTTTCTCTTCTTTTCCCCCACGACTGATCGCCACCCCATGTCAATATGGTAGCACAGAAAACAAACAAAGAAAGGTCACATCCACAAACAACCATACATGAGCTGTCATGTGTAGCAAAACAACAGCTCCCCATACACAGCCAGGCACGACAGACCTTTCCACGGTTTACCCCAGACATTTCACATGCCGTGGTTCAGTCTAATGACAGGATGTTGACCCCAGTATATCACATTGTTCCCAAAAACTCTATTCTGTGCGCACCTTTCATCCTCCTGCATGTTCAGGCACCAACTGCTCAAAATCTTTTTTACTCCATCCTTCTATCTCCACTTTCTTCTCCTACTTCTCCATGTTGTCTCGACCTCTGACACATGCATCTTCTTTGTACTTTCCTCACTCCTTCTCCCCATATGTCCAAACCACTTCAACACGTCTTCTTCTGCTCTCTGAACCAAACTCTTTTTATTTCCACACATCTCCCTTTCCCTTTCATTACTTACTCAATCAAACCACCTCACATAAAGCTCCAGGGTAGTGGGTATGAATGGTTTACAAATGTCTTAAGAGTAAAGACTGGAGTAACAAGTAAGACAAAATCTCCTGCAGAGTAATTTTCTTTCTCTGTCACACCCAATCACACATCATTCACCACACTTCAAACAAAACCTTCTCTACCCTTCAATCAAATCCCAAGTCTTTCTAACAGGTTCACTTTCTTCTCTGAGTCTGGTGAAAATTTCTAGGAAATTAACAAACAAAGAATTTCAGCAAATAATAGTTTCAAAGGCTGTATCTTTGGGAGGTTTACTGTAGGAAGTTTTGTTTTGTTGCACATCATTCCTGGTGTATTCTTGATTTTACATATCCTTGACATTTATACTGAAAAAACACTCAAAATAAGACTAAAGATTTATATGACATAGTTTCTTTCCACTTATTCTGAAGTTCTTCATCCTTTCAAGTACGGTAACTTAAGGAAAAAAAAACTCTTAACATCAAGGTCCCCAGATCCACAGTAGCGGTATAGTGTTTCTCTGTAGGAACAAACTCACCTGGTCTGAGCGCCGCTGCACCAACATGCCCAGAACTTTAGAGAAAAAAGATGCTAGTAATGGATTAAGGGGTTTCTCCTTCTTGAGGAATCTGTAAAGAAATGATAGAGTAAAAATAAAAATGGCATCCCAATAAAAAAGTAAAGGTAGAAAATGAATATTCATGTACCATACAAACACAAAATTACTGTTAACAAAATACTCCTGCAAAGATCAGTGTGGGCAGTTTTAATCTCTGTATGCAGGGGCACCACAGATTATCATAAAAAAGTGTGATTATGTATTATAAAAATAAGAAACCATATGATAATACATTAACTTATCAGTTTACATCAAGAAACCAAAGCATACCTCAGCAGCCTGGGAGTTTTTAAAAAGATATTTAGGACCTTACTCTGTTTAAACTGAAAACATATAAGCAAAGGAATATCAGCTTATATCTTTACAATATCCCCAATCTGATGCTCTGTACATGCCTTCACCCTCTCAATCAATACCCTCCCATATAATTTACCAGGAATACTCAACAAACTTATACCTCTGTAATTTGAGCACTCACTCTTATCCCCTTTGCCTTTGTACAATGGCACTATGCAAGCATTCCGCCAATCCTCAGGCACCTCACCATGAATCATACATACATTCAATAACCTTACCAAACAGTCAACAATACAGAGCATCAGATTGGGGAAGAGCAGTGTGGTTTCAGAAGTGGTAGAGGATGTGTGGATCAGGTGTTTGCTTTGAAGAATGTATGTGAGAAATACTTAGAAAAGCAAATGGATTTGTATGTAGCATTTATGGATCTGGAGAAGGCATATGATAGAGTTGATAGAGATGCTCTGTGGAAGGTATTAAGAATATATGGTGTGGGAGGCAAGTTGTTAGAAGCAGTGAAAAGTTTTTATCGAGGATGTAAGGCATGTGTACGTGTAGGAAGAGAGGAAAGTGATTGGTTCTCAGTGAATGTAGGTTTGCGGCAGGGGTGTGTGATGTCTCCATGGTTGTTTAATTTGTTTATGGATGGGGTTGTTAGGGAGGTGAATGCAAGAGCTTTGGAAAGAGGGGCAAGTATGCAGTCTGTTGTGGATGAGAGCTTGGGAAGTGAGTCAGCTGTTGTTCGCTGATGATACAGCGCTGGTGGCTGATTCATGTGAGAAACTGCAGAAGCTGGTGACTGAGTTTGGTAAAGTGTGTGAAAGAAGAAAGTTAAGAGTAAATGTGAATAAGAGCAAGGTTATTAGGTACAGTAGGGTTGAGGGTCAAGTCAATTGGGAGGTAAGTTTGAATGGAGAAAAGCTGGAGGAAGTGAAGTGTTTTAGATATCTGGGAGTGGATCTGGCAGCAGATGGAACCATGGAAGCGGAAGTGAATCATAGGGTGGGGGAGGGGGCGAAAATTCTGGGAGCCTTGAGGAATGTTTGGAAGTCGAGAACATTATCTTGGAAAGCAAAAATGGGTATGTTTGAAGGAATAGTGGTTCCGACAATGTTGTATGGTTGCGAGGCGTGGGCTATGGATAGAGTTGTACGCAGGAGGGTGGATGTGCTGGAAATGAGACGTTTGAGGGCAATATGTGGTGTGAGGTGGTTTGATCGAGTAAGTAATGTAAGGGTGAGAGAGATGTGTGGAAATAAAAAGAGTGTGGTTGAGAGAGCAGAAGAGGGTGTTTTGAAATGGTTTGGTCACATGGAGAGAATGAGTGGGGAAAGATTGACCAAGAGGATATATGTGTCAGAGGTGGAGGGAACGAGGAAGAGTGGGAGACCAAACTGGAGGTGGAAAGATGGAGTGAAAAAGATTTTGAGTGATCGGGGCCTGAACATGCAGGAGGGTGAAAGGCGTGCAAGGAATAGAGTGAATTGGAACGATGTGGTATACCGGGGTCGACGTGCTGTCAATGGATTGAACCAGGGCATGTGAAGCGTCTGGGGTAAACCATGCAAAGTGTGTGGGGCCTGGATGTGGAAAGGGAGCTGTGGTTTCGGTGCATTATTACATGACAGCTAGAGACTCAGTGTGAACGAATGGGGCCTTTGGTGTTTTTCCTAGGGCTACCTCGCACACATGAGGGGGGGAGGGGGTTGTTATTCCATGTGTGGCGAGGTGGCGATGGGAACAAATAAAGGCAGACAGTATGAATTATGTACATGTGTATATATGTATATGTCTGTGTGTGTAATATATATGTGTACATTGAGATGTATAGGTATGTATATTGTGCGTGTGTGGACATGTATATATATACATGTGTATGTGGGCGGGTTGGGCCATTCTTTCGTCTGTTTCCTTGCGCTACCTCGCTAACGCGGGAGACAGCGATAAAGCAAAATAAATAAAATCTTTACAATTATGAATACTCTTATGAATAATCTTAATATGTACATACTTATGATAGCCCCTTCACCAGGCCAAGAGTGACTTCATGGCAATATGCTATATGAATAATCTTAATATGTACAGACTTATGATAGCCCCTTCACCAAGCCATGAGTGACTTCATGGCAATATGCTATATGAATAATCTTAATATGTACAGACTTATGATAGCCCCTTCACCAGGCCAAGAGTGACCATGGCAATATGCTATATAATGAAACACTGGTATAAGATATTTTCCTAAAAGTTAAAAGTTAAGATGTATATACCTTTACATAAATATCAGCCTGACAGACTAAAAACTGTAGTCCTCAGGCACTATAAGCCAGCCATACAATTTGACCAGCCCCCTAACATTTTCTTAGTTTGACACTGATGCAACAAACTCAAGGCAACTTGCATTTATCCAGACTCAATTTGACAAAAATTAAATGGTTGAAATGCATTAGTTTGATAAATTCTGCTGCTACTTCAAGTCATATCAACCTTATTACTATTCATTCAGAGGTTATAACACGAAATACACTACAAATGTGACATCGTTCTTATTAACAACAATAATCTGCACTGCCCAATATCGTAACCATACTCTCATAGCCCAACAGAGAATAATCACACTAATCAAAGTATTCCAGGGTCGATGTGCTGTCAATGGATTGAACCAGGGCATGTGAAGCGTCTGGGGTAAACCATGGAAGTTTGTGGGGCCTGGACGTGGAAAGGGAGCTGTGGTTTCAGTGCATTACATATGACAGCTACAGACTGAGTGTGAACGAATGTGGCCTTTTCTGTCTCTTCCTTGTGCTACCGGTCGTGCACACAGATGTGTGTGTGTGTGTGTGTGTGTGTGTGTGTGTGTGTGTCTGTGTGTGTGTGTGCTGCTGCTATTTCATGTGTGGTAGGGTGACAAGGGGAATGGATGAAGGCAGCAAGTATGAATATGTACATGAGTATGTATGTATATGTCTGTGTATGTATATGTATGTATACGGTGAAATGTACAGGTACGTATATGTGCGTGTGTGGGTGTTCATGTATATATATGTGTAAGTGGGTGGGTTGGGCCATTCTTTTGTGTTTCCTTGCACTACCTCACTAACGTGGGAGACAGTGATCAAGTATAACAAATAAAAAAATCAAAGTACTCAGTGTACGTGTTAGTGTAAGTAGTGAAACAAAAAACATTGGCTGCATTCCTCCTCATTTATAAAGGACCTGCGGATGAACATGCATAGCCTCACTTGGCAGGTTAAAAAATAGCATAATAATACATAGCTGTCACAAAGCTTGAGTGCAGCAACAAATCACAATTATAATACCAGAGTTCCTGGATCTATGTTAACTACTAAGCGATTAAATGTTTATATCAGTGAAATGTTGAGATACATTAACCAACTTCGACAAAATATCACTGTCACTCAAATACTGAGTCTACAGTAAGTTCTACAGCCTGCTGGTGAACATACACTGGCACACTAACATTTGACGAAGGCTAATAGTCTGTATTATAAAATGACTGATCTTTAAAAAAAAAAATTCTTAGAAATGATGAAAAAACATGTCATAAAGTAACTTGAAAGTAAATATAATTTCCTCTACTAATTCTTTGCCTTTGTATCACCATATCTTGAGTAATCATGTTACAGCTTGGCAGAGATATTAAGCAAATATAGTATTACCAAGGCAATATGTCAAGTAAAGAAAGGATTCAGAAAATATTCAGAATCAACATCTCACTAAAATGAAGCATCTATCAACTAGATATTGTCTTAGTAGGTATGACTAAAATAACTCACTTGTACAATATATCTAAAAGGTTGGTGGAGGCAACCAATTTGTCTATGATTGCAGGAACATCTGCTGTAAGCAGCTCAGCAGCTAAGTTGGCATATTTGAATCGCATCTGTAATTCTCCATCCATCGATGGCTCATTCACTACTAAGCAAACCAACTCATCAAGAACCTCCGCTCGTGTCAGACTGAAAAAATATAATATTCATGATATATAATTCTATACATAAAGTCACAAAAGAGACAATACCCACGACAGCTACAGAATGGATGAGACAATCACCCTACATAAGCTACTCCAAAATATCTATCTACATCTCTGATCCCTATTCCCAACTGGAATTCACTGGGGTGGTTACTCCTCAGGAAAACTATGGCCTGACTTTGTGAGTACCACTTATTCCTAAATTTTCTGAGCATTTTCATGTGGTTTAGATGTCCATTTTTTTAAATGTATTTTTTCAAAATATACACAACTGAGAAGACTGACCCTAGGTTAGGAGGTCTCGAATGTAACTCACCATTACTCAAGACATTTATGTTTTCTTTAAGCAATTTTGCTTTAAATGACCTCTCCTAGGAAAACAATACTATCAACAGTAGAGGTGGGCTATATTGCAAAACAAGAGTAGTTTGAAAGGTCTAGGCACATTCATGTTTCTAAAACGATACTTTGAATTTTTCGGTAAGATAAAAACGAAAAATATGCAATGCCTACAAGATGTACATACTTAACATTTTCTCATCTGTATCTCCTCCTATCTCCGGTCTGGTTTCAGTTCATTTTGAACCAATAACACTTTATCAAATTACATCTAAAATTCAACGACTCTGAAGTGGGAATTGAAAAAAAATAATTGCCTAAATACAATAGTTAAAAGGCATGACTACTATTAAGAATAGAGCACTTAACCCTTCTCACTTACAAATCTATAAGTCTCCTATTTTGCGCCTTACACTCTTGAAGGAGTTCATCCTCATCCATGAGCTCAGAGAGGGTAACATTCTGAAAAATAAGTCAGGATTAATAAAAAATATCTGCCATCTAGCTCAGTTCTAAATGTAAACCTACTCACTCCATCTGGCAAGTAGCTCAACTTCTTATAACATGTCATATTTTAAGAATATATGCATATCCTATCAAGACATCTTTCTTCAATTCATTTGATCCATTACACTTACTCCCATATTTTGTCCTTCCCTCAAACTTCAATCTTCCATTACATCTAATCCCACCAACCTAAAATAAGGAAATTCTTACTAGTTTTCTTTACATGTTCACGTCAAGGTCTTTAAATTCATCACCCATTTCTCACTCCTATCATAACATTATCCTTTACTTCCTTGTGATCTTACTCCTCAGTCTAAACACGCATTTGATCCTATGTGAATTTTTTTTAAAGAAAATCCACCTCAAAACCTTCTACTCCAATGGAATGTTGTTCAGATAAAGTTGGAGCAGTGCACTACCATCCTTAATTATGTTTACATTCAAGATAATGGTTTCATTATTTAAAACATATTAGTTAATGTGTCCCAATTAGAGGAAAAACAAGCAATGCTTTAGATTAAAACTACAATATACATATAAGAGTAGCCTGAAAGTCTGGAAGAATTCTGTTAGAACCACACAAAAAAACTTATGACTATCTATAATAAACACGACCCAAACATACATGAACAATTAGGTTAAATGCATCAAAGAATACATAAAAGTGTACAAACAGTAAAGAAAAACTGAATATGCTTATAATACTCCCTCCTTTAACAATTGTTTAGATAAGAAACACTTTAAAACAACCAAAGACGTCAGGTACATACATCCAATATGTCTGCAGAAAATTCATACCATTACAACATATGAGTATGTACTTACTTTGTAAAGAAGATATTACTTACTTCCTTTTGTAGAAGAGTCTCAATCTGGGCAGAAGAACCAAAATTGTACTTCCAAAACATCTTGTTTCACCTAACATAAAAGAAGAAAGAATTCAAAAGAAAGAAAAAATATACGATATTCTAAGTATAATAAGTTAACATTACTTTGTATACAAAAAGGTCTGACTGATGATTCTGATTCTGTTTCTTAGCTATCACAGCATACTCATATATTTATTTATCTATTTTGCTTTGTCGCTGTCTCCCGCATTTGTGAGGTAGCGCAAGGAAACAGACGAAAAAAATGGCCCAACCCACCCCCATACACATGTATATACATACACGTCCACACACGCAAATATACATACCTATACATCTCAATGTACACATATATATACACACACAGACATATACATATATACACATGTACATAATTCATACTGTCTGCCTTTATTTATTCCCATCGCCACTTTGCCACACATGGAATAAAATCCCCCTCCCCCCAAATGTGTGCGAGGTAGCGCTAGGAAAAGACAACAAAGGCCCCATTTGTTCACAGCTGTCTCTAGCTGTCATGTAATAATGCCCGAAACCACAGCTCCCTTTCCACATCCAGGCCCCACAGAACTTTCCATAGTTTACCCCAGACGCTTCACATGCCCTGATTCAATCCATTGACAGCACATCGACCCCGGTATACCACATCGATCCAATTCACTCTATTCCTTGCCCGCCTTTCTCCCTCCTGCATGTTCAGGCCCAGATCACTCAAAATCTTTTTCACTCCATCTTTCCACCTCCAATTTATATATATATATATATATATATATATATATATATATATATATATATATATATATATATATATATATTATATATAATCCCTGGGGATAGGGGAGAAAGAATACTTCCCACGTATTCCCTGCGTGTCGTAGAAGGCGACTAAAAGGGGAGGGAGCGGGTGGCTGGAAATCCTGCCCTCTCTTTTTTTTAAATTTTCCAAAAGAAGGAACAGAGAAGGGGGCCAAGTGAGGATATTCCCTCAAAGGCCCAGTCCTTTGTTCTTAACGCTACCTCGCTGATGCGGGAAATGGCGAATAGTATGAAAAAAAAAATAAATATATATATATATATATATATATTACAATTCCACTTCCATGGCTCCATTTGCTGCCATGTCCACTCCCTGGTATCTGAAACACTTCACTTCCTCTAATTCTTCTCCATTCAAATTCACACCACAGCCATCTCTTCTGTTTTCACTTCCTCATTCACAACATAATCAAATTCAAGAATTACATGATCACTTTTCCAACTCATCATCCAACCAGATTCGCTGACATTCTGGAATGGGAAATTTTCTTGTATACACCTTAACACCTTGTATCTCCATGATTACTTGTCACAAAAAGAATCCAAATCCACCCAGTCTACCTCTTTATAACTGAAATCCCTCATTAGTTGTCCTTTACCTTCTCTGAGGATGGGTATAACTTATTGTTTCATGTACTATCTTTTTCATGTACTATCTTAATTGTTCCATTATTGCTAGCACTGTACAATTGTTCCAGCTCATCAAACATCTTCAAAGAACTATATGAGCACCACCATGCACTTCTTCCCATGGTATTACCAGAATGGACCATCTAATACTACATTCTGATTCATGTTTTTACTAACAAGAGGGTCAATTCACCTCCTATGTTTTCTCTTTCCCTCCTCACTGTCATATACCCCTTTAGGCAGAACAGGTGAGATCTCTCTTTAGCTAGATTTCTTCCCACAACTCCAACAATATCAGGCGCATTTCCCCTTATACTATCCTTAAATTCAACCTCTTTACAGTTTACCACAAATCCATCCATGTTTACATAAACTATTTTCAGTCTGACATGACCATCACTTAACATTCCTGGCCCCTTTGCTGGATCCCAATCTCCTCAAACGAATCCATTCCACACAGTCCCCAGCAACACACCACTATACCACTAGAACTATTTCACCAATATCTTTATTTATAAAGCAGCTTAAAAGAGATTCTCATAGGGTTTGTTGAATTATTACATGTTCATAACCTTTATAACCATAACACTATAGAATAGCATGGAACACAACACAAACCTCCATAACACAATTTGTTATTACTTCCTTGTCTACACTACCACTACAAAATAAAATCACTAAGAAACAAGGTTGGTTTCTATGCATAGCTGTACTGGTAACTTAACTATCATACCAAATGACCAAAAAAGCACATAAGCACATAGATAACACATGAAAATGCAGTTCACGCCATTACCCAAAAGTCCTCACAAGAACCCATTCCATGGGGTCCCCAATAGCAGGTCATATTAATGCTAGCACCTTATATTACTACCATGTATCTCAAGTTTTGAACATGTAAGGCAAACGTTTCTTAGATTATGCTTGTTTTCATGTTTCACCTATTTCTAAGTTAATAAGCCCCACATCATCTCGGTACTCCATACACCTCCCCAGTAAATCAGTAATAAAATATAATGCTTCCAATCACACAGCACAGATGGAAACTATTTCTGCTAAGTATAAGGACTTTATGTATAAAGACTAACAATATGCATTTCTTTTGAATTCATAAGATAACTCTGTAGTGCCTGAACGATCTTATCTTAATCACCTTAATACACCTAACTAGCGAACCCAAGGACATGGTGTTCGTTAATAATCACATTTCTATAGTGTTCTTAAACCTTCCATTATCCAGTTCGGCAGAATACGTAAATCAATCACCTACAGACATCATTACGGCCTCCTGTTCCTACCACCTACCACTACCTCGACTTATTCAACCTCCCACCAAAACTTTACAAGCGAAAGACTAGTTCTCTTACCTTGATATAAAAATCCTGCTCATATTACTCCAATGTTCCAATACCAAGTGGATACTTTAGATATGATATATCATAACTTTATCATAAAAACTAAAGTAAGAGGGAAATTAGACGAAATGATAAAACGCCCTCCGATGGCAGGACTCAAATACGTTGTAAGAGATTTCAGTTTCACGGGATTTTTCTGGGACTCCAGGCTATTTTCGCCAACATCTGGCTATCTTTAGAGTCTGTAGACACCGCCGTATGCCCCCGCACATCTAAAATAATGAAGGACAAGGCGTAGCTCTACAACAGGAGGAAAAGAATTATCGAGCTGCTTCTGCCGTGTCACAAACAAACAGATTTTCAGATGATGCAAAATGGCGCACGATAGTAAATATTTCACTATATATTAGAAAACTTCTCACTAGTGGGATATTAAATTAATTATTTTCTTGATTATCACTTAGGTCTTAATTCCGTGCCTGTATGAAGTCCTATCAAATATTCCAAAAAATGTACTCGCCGTTTAATATTTATCAGATGTGCGCTTTAAATATCTACATATTATGAAATATTAAAACAGCCATAGAGAGAAGTTAAATTTGCCGAAATAAGGTATCAATTATCGTAGTTTCTTAATCTTCTATCAAGGGTTGAGATCTTACTCATGGTAAAAAATTCTGCCAATAGTATACATACTTGCCCTACAAGTTTTCAAAATCACTCCAGTAACACTGGCACTTCCAGGTTGTGTTGGATCTATAAATTTGTTTAATTCTGACCTCTTTCTTCTTTATGAGGAACTACCCGAAGTATTTGTTTTTACATTATGCAAACACACAACGAAAGACCACATTATGACATAACAAGACGTATTCTGGTTGATCGCTTCATGTTCCTCGTGACCTGGCGAAGTCGTCTTAGGATTTCCTTCAAGCCCAAAATACATTTTCTAGAAGACAGAACATGGTGAAGATCACACCTCAGCTGCCTGTGTATTTCAGCACTGTCGGTATCTTTCCTTATCATTGTTTTCCCATATATCCAACAGATTCTAAACGATCAATACACTGTAATAAGTAAACCGAGCGGCCTAGATACATTAATTCATTCCCATTTACTACAAGAGGCTGGCATTTAAATCAATTAACCATCTACAAAGTTGTCAGACACAAGAACTGGATACCAGTCTGCATTACATGAACTCTCACAAATTCTATCCAGCCCACTGTTCATCAGTGGTTTAAAATACTATGTTGGTCTGTCAGTGATGTTTAAATTACTGAATATGAAATATATTGTCATAGAAATATGGAACAAGCAATCAATATAGTTAAAAACGTATCATATGCCTATTTCCCATTCACCAGACTCCGCTAGCTGTAGGTAACAACGTAAGTGAATAGTCAGCTTTACCGAGGCTGTATCATTTGGGAGGACATCCTCGTCAAGGAACTTTTCCGAAGGAATCTATATTTCCCTGCTACTGGAAGTAACGCAGTCAGGAGCTGCAGAAACCATTACTAAGGTCATGAATAACACAACGACTCTCACCAGAATTGGTCCTGGGCTAATCATATATATATATATATATATATATATATATATATATATATATATATATATATATATATATATATATTTTTTTTTTTTTTTTTTTTTTTTTTATACTTTGTCGCTGTCTCCCGCGTTTGCGAGGTAGCGCAAGGAAACAGACGAAAGAAGAAGTGGCCCAACCCCCCCCCCCCCCATACACATGTACATACACACGTCCACACACGCAAATATACATACCTACACAGCTTTCCATGGTTTACCCCAGACGCTTCACATGCCTTGCTTCAATCCACTGACAGCACGTCAACCCCTGTATACCACATGACTCCAATTCACTCTATTTCTTGCCCTCCTTTCACCCTCCTGCATGTTCAGGCCCCGATCACACAAAATCTTTTTCACTCCATCTTTCCACCTCCAATTTGGTCTCCCTCTTCTCCTCGTTCCCTCCACCTCCGACACATATATCCTCTTGGTCAATCTCTCCTCACTCATTCTCTCCATGTGCCCAAACCATTTCAAAACACCCTCTTCTGCTCTCTCAACCACGCTCTTTTTATTTCCACACATCTCTCTTACCCTTACGTTACTTACTCGATCAAACCACCTCACACCACACATTGTCCTCAAACATCTCATTTCCAGCACATCCATCCTCCTGCGCACATCTCTATCCATAGCCCACGCCTCGCAACCATACAACATTGTTGGAACCACTATTCCCTCAAACATACCCATTTTTGCTTTCCGAGATAATGTTCTCGACTTCCACACATTTTTCAAGGCTCCCAAAATTTTCGCCCCCTCCCCCACCCTATGATCCACTTCCGCTTCCATGGTTCCATCCGCTGACAGATCCACTCCCAGATATCTAAAACACTTCACTTCCTCCAGTTTTTCTCCATTCAAACTCACCTCCCAATTGACTTGACCCTCACCCCTACTGTACCTAATAACCTTGCTCTTATTCACATTTACTCTCAACTTTCTTCTTCCACACACTTTACCAAACTCAGTCACCAGCTTCTGCAGTTTCTCACATGAATCAGCCACCAGCGCTGTATCATCAGCGAACAACAACTGACTCACTTCCCAAGCTCTCTCATCCCCAACAGACTTCATACTTGCCCCTCTTTCCAGGACTCTTGCATTTACCTCCCTTACAACCCCATCCATAAACAAATTAAACAACCATGGAGACATCACACACCCCTGCCGCAAACCTACATTCACTGAGAACCAATCACTTTCCTCTCTTCCTACACGTACACATGCCTTACATCCTCGATAAAAACTTTTCACTGCTTCTAACAACTTGCCTCCCACACCATATATTCTTAATACCTTCCACAGAGCATCTCTATCAACTCTATCATATGCCTTCTCCAGATCCATAAATGCTACATACAAATCCATTTGCTTTTCTAAGTATTTCTCACATACATTCTTCAAAGCAAACACCTGATCCACACATCCTCTACCACTTCTGAAACCGCACTGCTCTTCCCCAATCTGATGCTCTGTACATGCCTTCACCCTCTCAATCAATACCCTCCCATATAATTTACCAGGAATACTCAACAAACTTATACCTCTGTAATTTGAGCACTCACTCTTATCCCCTTTGCCTTTGTACAATGGCACTATGCACGCATTCCGCCAATCCTCAGGCACCTCACCATGAGTCATACATACATTAAATAACCTTACCAACCAGTCAACAATACAGTCACCCCCTTTCTTAATAAATTCCACTGCAATACCATCCAAACCTGCTGCCTTGCCGGCTTTCATCTTCCGCAAAGCTTTTACTACCTCTTCTCTGTTTACCAAATCATTTTCCCTAACCCTCTCACTTTGCACACCACCTCGACCAAAACACCCTATATCTGCCACTCTATCATCAGACACATTCAACAAACCTTCAAAATACTCATTCCATCTCCTTCTCACATCACCGCTACTTGTTATCACCTCCCCATTTACGCCCTTCACTGAAGTTCCCATTTGCTCCCTTGTCTTACGCACCCTATTTACCTCCTTCCAGAACATCTTTTTATTTTCCCTAAAATTTACTGATAGTCTCTCACCCCAACTCTCATTTGCCCTTTTTTTCACCTCTTGCACCTTTCTCTTGACCTCCTGTCTCTTTCTTTTATACTTCTCCCACTCAATTGCATTTTTTCCCTGCAAAAATCGTCCAAATGCCTCTCTCTTCTCTTTCACTAATACTCTTACTTCTTCATCCCACCACTCACTACCCTTTCTAAACAGCCCACCTCCCACTCTTCTCATGCCACAAGCATCTTTTGCGCAATCCATCACTGATTCCCTAAATACATCCCATTCCTCCCCCACTCCCCTTACTTCCATTGTTCTCACCTTTTTCCATTCTGTACACAGTCTCTCCTGGTACTTCCCCACACAGGTCTCCTTCCCAAGCTCACTTACTCTCACCACCTTCTTCACCCCAACATTCACTCCTCTTTTCTGAAAACCCATACTAATCTTCACCTTAGCCTCCACAAGATAATGATCAGACATCCCTCCAGTTGCACCTCTCAGCACATTAACATCCAAAAGTCTCTCTTTCGCACGCCTGTCAATTAACACGTAATCCAATAACGCTCTCTGGCCATCTCTCCTACTTACATAAGTATACTTATGTATATCTCGCTTTTTAAACCAGGTATTCCCAATCATCAGTCCTTTTTCAGCACATAAATCTACAAGCTCTTCACCATTTCCATTTACAACACTGAACACCCCATGCATACCAATTATTCCCTCAACTGCCACATTACTCACCTTTGCATTCAAATCACCCATCACTATAACCCGGTCTCGTGCATCAAAACCGCTAACACACTCATTTAGCTGCTCCCAAAACACTTGCCTCTCATGATCTTTCTTCTCATGCCCAGGTGCATATGCACCAATAATCACCCACCTCTCTCCATCAACTTTCAATTTTACCCATATTAATCGAGAATTTACTTTCTTACATTCTATCACATACTCCCACAACTCCTGTTTCAGGAGTATTGCTACTCCTTCCCTTGCTCTTGTCCTCTCACTAACCCCTGACTTCACTCCCCAGACATTTCCAAACCACTCTTCCCCTTTACCCTTGAGCTTCGTTTCACTCAGAGCCAAAACATCCAGGTTCCTTTCCTCAAACATACTACCTATCT